>NW_028170399.1:429523-457557 GCF_963971535.1 Notolepis coatsorum
GTCTACCTGTACTGGGAGGTGACTGTAGTGTCTACCTGTACTGGGAGGTGATGTAGTGTCTCTCTGTACTGGGAGGTGATGTAGTGTCTCTCTGTACTGGGAGGTGATGTAGTGTCTCTCGGTACTGGAGGTGATGTAGTGTCTCTCTGTACTGGGAGGTGATTGTAGTATCTCTCTGTACTGGGAGGTGATGTAGTGTATCTCTGTACTGGGAGGTGATGTAGTGTCTACCTGTACTGGGAGGTGATGTAGTATCTCTCTGTACTGGGAGGTGATGTAGTGTCTACCTGTACTGGGAGGTGATGTAGTATCTACCTGTACTGGGAGGTGATGTAGTGTCTCTCTGTACTGGGAGGTGATGTAGTGTCTACCTGTACTGGGAGGTGATGTAGTGTCTACCTGTACTGGGAGGTGATGTACTGTCTACCTGTACTGGGAGGTGATGTAGTGTCTCTCTGTACTGGGAGGTGATGTAGTGTCTCTCTGTACTGGGAGGTGATGTAGTGTCTCTCTGTACTGGGAGGTGATGTAGTATCTACCTGTACTGGGAGGTGATGTAGTGTATCTCTGTACTGGGAGGTGATGTAGTGTCTCTCTGTACTGGGAGGTGATGTAGTGTCTCTCTGTACTGGGAGGTGATGTAGTGTCTCTCTGTACTGGAGGTGATGTAGTGTCTCTCTGTACTGGGAGGTGATGTAGTGTCTCTCTGTACTGGGAGGTGAGTGATGATCTCTCTCCAACCAGCTCTCTCTCTCTCTCTCTCTCTCTCTCTCTCTCTCTCTCTCTCTCTCTCTCTCTCTCTCTCTCTCTCTCTCTCTCTCTCTCTCTCTCTCTCTCTCTCTCTCTCTCTCTCTCTCTCTCTCTCATCTCTCTCTCTCTCCTCTCTCTCTCTCTCTCTCTCTCTCTCTCTCTCTCTCTCTCTCTCTCTCTCTCTCTCTCTCTCTCTCTCTCTCTCTTTCTCTCTCTCTCTCTGTACATAACATGCATGAAGGTCAGAAACATCAGGTCCTGCAGGACATCAGGCAGCATCAGTGGCAGGGGGTGCTGGGTGATGGCAGCACTGCTAGCTTTATGTGGAGGGTTTTTACAAGCAGCCACTGCCTAAGAGGTCAGGGGACCTACAGTGGAGGATAGCGCATGGGGTGTTGGCAACGAATCGGTTCCTGGCCTGGGTGGATCCGGGGGTGGGTGATGGGTGCCCCTTTTGCGGAGTATCTGAGACTGTAACCCATGTTTTCCTAAAGTGTCAAAGGATTAATAGGGTGTTGTGGTTCCTAAAAGGGTTGTGTGTGAAGCTGGGGGTGATGTTCTGTGTGGAGAGTTTCAATCCTTGGCCAAACATATTCATTAAGTAACAAGGTTGTGAGCGTTTTACTGAACTTTGTTTACGGGCAGGCTAAGTTAGCCATTTGGCTGACCCGTAGGAATATGATCAAGGGCGTTGTCCTACGGAATCGGTGCCTATGCTGAGGGGTATGATTTCTGCACGCTTTAGATTAGAGTTCATGTATTTCTCACTGAGACATAATGTTGATGCGTTTGTGAATGCTTGGGGAGTGGGGAATGCAATGTGTACTGTGGGGGAGGAGGGGCTGAACATATGCATTTGAAGGTCAAGTGGTTTTTATGTGCTGAAGAACGTTTTGGGGTTTGTTTGGGGTGTGTGTGGGTGTGTGTGTGTGTGTGTGTGTGTGTGTGTGTGTGTGTGTGTGTGTGTGTGTGTGTGTGTGTGTGTGGGTGTGTGTGTGTGTGTGCGGGTGAGTGTGTGGGTGTGCGTGTTGTTTTTATGAAGATGTCGTGAGATTTTTGTGTCTCTACTGACTGTTTTTTGGTTGACATGTTTTAATAAAGAACATCAAAAGTCAAAGTCTCTCTCTCTCTCTCTATCTCTCTCTCTCATCTCTCTCTCTCTCTCTCTCTCCTCTCTCTCTCTCTCTCTCTCTCTCTCTCTCTCTCTCTCTCTCTCTCTCTCTCTCTCTCTCTCTCTCTCTCTCTCTCTCTCTCCTCTCTCTCTCTCTCTCTCTCTCTCTCTCTCTCTCTCTATCTATATCTATCTATCTATCCATCTCTCTCTCCATGCAGCTCTCTCTCTCTCCATGCAGTTCCCTCTCTCTATCTATCTCTCCATGCAATGCTCTCTTGCTCTCTCCCCCACCTCTCTCTATCTATCTCTCCATGCAATGCTCTCTTGCTCTCTCCCCCACCTCTCTCTATCTATCTCTCCATGCAACACTCTCTTGCTCTCTCTCCCACCTCTCTCTATCTATCTCTCCATGCAACAAATTATAATATATTTTTTTTATTTGTTTTATTTTTTATTAATACATTTTTTATTTTTTTTTTGCATACAGTCAACGTATTCTTAAATAATAGCGCTGCCCGAGGCTGGGCATATGATACAGTCAACGTTATTCTTAAATAATAGCGCTGCCCGAGGCTGGGCATATGATACAGTCAACGTATTCTTAAATAATAGCGCTGCCCGAGGCTGGGCATATGATACAGTCAAACGTATTCTTAAATAATAGCGCTGCCGAGGCTGGGCATATGATAGTCAACATATTCTTAAATAATAGCGCTGCCCGAGGCTGGGCATACAGTCAACGTATTCTTAAATAATAGCGCTGCCCGTGGCTTAGTGGCAATGCACCTGTACAATCGCACACCTGCAATAACAGGGAAAATGCATAAAACACCCTGGAACCTGATAAACAAGCTTAAAGCCAGGTACATTCTTCAAGCACGACATGCAGATTTGCAGTTTTGCCTTATTTGAATCGAACTCTATAAGCTTAGTACACACGTCACAAACTGCACGAGCACAGTGTGAGCAGACCCTTGCATGATGCAACACACCCAGTGAAAGAGAGCGCAAGAGAGAGAGAGAGAGAGCAAGAGAGAGAGAGAGAGCAAGAGAGAGAGAGAGAGCAGAGAGAGAGAGAGAGAGCGAGAGAGAGAGAGCAAGAGAGAGAGAGAGAGAGAGAGAGAGAGAGAGAGAGAGAGAGAGAGAGAGAGAGAGAGAGAGAGAGAGAGAGAGAGAGAGAGAGAGAGAGAGAGAGAGAGAGAGAGAGAGAGAGAGAGAGAGAGAGAGAGAGAGAGAGAGAGAGAGAGAGAGAGAGAGAGAGAGAGAGATAGGACCAAACATCCAAGAGGAAGGAGACAACTGTGGAGCTGATAAAGTTCACCAGTCCATATTGTTGGGATGAACTTGGGAGTCTGTTCCTAGTTTATCTGCCACACGTTAGCACTCGATAACGTAGCTAACACTAGTTAGCTGTCCCTGCCTTTAGCTAAGCCGACATGGCTAGCCTGACTGAACTTTCTAACACGGAACAACTTTCATCTTCAGTCCATCTGCCGAACGTCCTCTTCGTCTTGGCATAACCTAATCACTATACTTGGAATTGATAAGCTTACGGCACGCAGCATTATTTCTTCTGCTCCGATGCTGCACAGCGCTCCCGTGGATAGAGCCGAATAGTCAGACCCCGTACCTGTAAGTTATGTAACCCCTCTCCTCGTTGAAACCAATAGTATATCTGCAGAGCCACAGAGCTCCAATAGTGTATCTGCAGAGCCGCAGAGCCGCAGAGCTCCAATAGTATATCTGCAGAGCTGCAGAGCCCGGAACAAGTCAGAAACCTTCTACAAACGTGTCTAATGTGAAATATATAAGCATGTAAGCAAAACTAGATTTTAGGTCTGAGATGGAAAGTGATTGTTAACATTCTATATAAAAAGAAAAAAGTTATAAAAAAAAAAAAAAACACCCCTTGATGCGGCCCTGCATGTGTGTTTGTGTGCCTGTGTGTGTGCTGACCAATGCAATGGCTCATGGGTTGAACTCTCAGGGAAATGATCTGCACTGCGGTCATAGAAGACGTCTATACACATGCGCATGTGAGTGCACGCTAGGGCTGTCCCTGACTAAATATTTGGACCGTCGACTATGATTGGTCAAAATTCACCGTTAGTCGACTATTGGTAAAAATTTAAAAAAAAAAAGTATAATATATATATATATATATTTATTTTTTTATCATTCCATTTGGGCTGTGGGGGGTGCTTAGTGTCTGAAGGAGTCGACTGAAGGCTTCTTGTCCTCTGCGAAAGCATGCAATTGGTCCACTGATGGATACATCTTGATATTTGTATAGTCTAGTGTGTTCATTAGATGGGTGAAATCCTCTTTCAGTGCCTCTGTGCCTGTTTTCTTAGGCAGTTATAGCCTCTGGTATGCGTGCCATTAGCGTTAGCCACGCTTCTATGCCTATTTTCTTTTGGAAAGAATGATAAAAAAAAATAAAAAAATAATTATAAATATATATATATATTTTTTTTATATTCGACTAAGAGGTTGGCCAGTCGACTATGGCTCCTTTCGACCGATTAGTCGACTAATCGACTAATAGGGGTCAGCCCTAGTGCACGCACATACAGAACACACATACTCACACATATGCACACACACAGCTGTATGCACATGTGCATGCATACAAATAATAATAACGCTAGTGGTGGGACTCGATTAAAACATTTCATCGGATTAATTCAAGACTTTATAGTTAATTAATTTAAATGAATTGCATTTGAAAAAGCATCAATTTCAATTAGAATCGATTTTGGTATACGACTGAATCAATGAATATGCATTATACATACGCTTAAAGCGACATTAGCGATCAACGGAGCGACTAGAGGGGAAAAAAGGCTTCTTTTGACTGGAGTGTATAGTGTGAAGGGAAAATAAAGGGAAAACAGCGCTCGCCTCCGATTTGCCGTTGTGTTGGTTATGAGGAGGTTGTTTTATGTTCTTCAAATTTGTTAGACCTGCTTGTAGTTCTCTGTGAGAATGAGTTTGGCAGATTTTGATTGTATGTCGACCTGCTTGTTTAGATGTGTATGTGTATGGTATATATTAATACTTATATTTGTACTTAATACTTTATATTTTGAAGAAAAATAGAAAAAAAAATATTCAGCTTTTTCGATTCATGTAAACTAAGTTGCACTAATGATTCTCACGTGTGTGTGTGTGTGTCAATGAGTGTGTGTGGGAGTATACATACTTACATACATATGTGTATATATGTGTGTGACATTTGTAGGTTACTAGTAGAATGAGTTTGTCTGTTATTGTTTGCTTATCTGCCTGTCTGTTGGCGAATTCACAAAGGGATTGCGCTGCTTTTTCTGACGCTAAGCCGTTAGCGCAAATAGCCGCTAGCGCAAATTGCTATTCACAGAGGAGGCGCAATAATGTTCCTATAACCCCTCAATAAAAAAGGGTTATCCCAGGCCTACAGTTTCAACGAAACATTACTTCGGACCGGGCCCGGCGGCTCGGGAAGCACACAGGGTTACCAGAGGAGGTCCAGAAGACCACCCCAACAGCCCCCTCATCGCCATGCGTGAGAGAGGAGCGAAAGAAAGGAGAACCAGCCCCTTATAATAGTGCCAGGTACAACATGTACCCAACAAAGGGTCTCCATAACGCTTAACCCCGTGACACCCGGGCCGACCCGGCATTTTCCCCCCCGAAAAAAGCACAAGTCCCTCAGGGTACCAGACCACAGATCTGCATCCCCGGCGGACAACGGGTTAACTGACCTGGACCAGCGTGACCAGAACCAGTCCCGTGCCCTAACCACGCCGACATGCCCACTCCAGGAGAGGGGGCAGGTATGCGTGTCGATCCAAAACATTATAGAGGGCGCCACCCAGACGGTCCCCTTCGTACCGCGCCCGGTGGCCCACCCCAAGGGCGTGAGACCCCTCTACCAATGCTTTGATCTATTCTGTTAACATCCCCCAGATATGAACAAGAATTTGTCAAGACAAGCCTAGTACACTGGCGCTCGGAAGAGACAAACTCCATCCCAGTTGCCCCATAAAAACGCTGTTTCAATGATGAGCAACCAAGGCGTGCAAGCCCATGCGTGGTTCAGAAGCACCCAGGGCCAGCACTATGCACACGTCGAGACCCAAAACATATCAGTGGACATTCTAACAAGAACCCAGATACCGTTCCTCCAAGCCGCCTGGGAGAACGACAAGAAGCCGCTTTTTTCACAGAAAAAAATACGGACATGGGTCCCATACGACGCGGCTGAGGGAAAACAACACCCCGTCAACCTGCTCCATAAAAGAGGGGACAGGGAGCGACTTACCCTATGGCGGGGGGAATCCCATGACTCAACCGACCATTACAGGCGAGGAGTCAGGGAACTCCCTAAACAATACCCTGTCAACCTGCTCCACAAAAGAGGGGACGGGGAACCCCCAGAGAGACTTCCCATGTGAGCAATACATTGAAAAGACATTGAGCTATGTAACAATTGGACTAGGACTCTTTGAGGAGGAGGCTCTGAAACTCTGAGGAGGAGGCTCTGAAAACTCCCTGAGGAGGCTCTGACCCAATATACACACTACTAGTAGGGAGCAGAGCAGAAGAACAAATCGTCTCTACTGCATTGCATTACCTACCAAGCTCAAAACACATACAACAGAGCAGAACTTCTTTTTAAGTTCTACTCACCTTGACAATCTGATGAGGAGGCTCTGAAACTCTGAGGAGGCTCCCTCACTGAGAGGGAGGGTCTGAAACTCCCTGAGGAGGAGGCTCGGAAACTCCCTGAAGAGGAGGCTCTGAAACTCCCTGTAACAGAGGTCCACAACATGGAGCCTGAATAACTCACGAAAGTCTCACAACCAATAGAAACGCGCTCAGTGACATACTCTATGGCGGGGGGAATTCCGTGGCCCACCGCCCAATATGGCGTGGGACCAGGAAACCCCCCCCCCCTCCCTACCCTGTGACACGCTGATCCAGCAACGTGACAGGAAGCCCGAAGGACAGGAGGCCCAACCCCCTGACCAATCAGAAAAAGGGGAGGAAGGTTTTATCAGTTCACCCCCTCATGACCCCTCACCCCTGATACGATGCAATGACAAAGCAGAGCCATGACACCAGTCATAGCGTGCTACATGAAGCGCTAACAGCTTCACATAGACTCTTGTGCGAACCTGGCACCTGCATTTTTACACCTTTTCCTAAAGGAAGAAAAACACAGACCAAGAGAGGGCCCCTTTAAGGGCCCTGGTACAAGAGCTTACACATGTAACTTCTGTAGGCCAACACCTAACCCAGTTGTGGATCTTAACGACACACACAACCCACCATCACAACAAAAAAGGCAAAAGTACACTCTCACTACCGTAAGAGTAACGCCGTTTTTCATAACGAGAGAAGACACAAGTCCTCGATTAAGTACTGGCCACAGGCCTTGCTAAGTCCACATGACAGCGACCAAACAATCTTCAGAAAAGAAATTGCTTCTCTAAGCAGGAGCAGAACCCCAGCAGAAGCTGAGGGGTTACACCGTATCCCCACAAACATAGTGAAACAATATATTGTAAACAAAATCATGTTTGAGGGGAGGGGGGGGCCCAGGGGAAAACCGGGGGGAAAAACCACCCCTCACCACCACCCTGGTCTATTTGGAACCCTTATGTAACTGCAGACAGGTTCTAATTACAGTAAGTGAGGGGATCAACGACTCACGGCTCCTGGAGGAGCATATTCATTAGGAATCATTCAATATGATAATTTAATGTGGAGGAGGACTGAACTAACCAGGCTGGTTCAAAACGGGCACAGAGATATGGGAACGGAGCACAGAAAGAAACACACACATATTCGTTTAGTTATGAGACCGCTAATATATTAAATTGAATGATGAAATACAGGGCGGCTAGGTGGTGTAGTGGGCAAGGCGATCACCACCAATGCAGGAGACGCTGGGTTCGAGCACAGCTCTCCGCATTGCTATCAGCTTGGCTGTTCGTTCATACTAACACAATTGGCAGTGTTAGAGATGGGAAAGCTGGTGGGTGGGTCCTGGTCGTTGTAAACAGCGACTCCTACAGTTCGGTCGGGGCGCCTGCTCAGCGAGGATAGGATCTAAGGGGGGTAGTGTGATCCTTCCATACGTTGCACCCTCTCAGTGAGAGTCCACGCTAAGCGGTTGATTGGGTACACGTGTGTCAGAGGAAGCACGTGATAGCCTCCACTCTCCAAGACCGACTGTGGGGGGTAGGTGCGCAGCGACCAGGAAGGGGATTGGGAATTGGCATAACGACTAACATTGGGATGGGAGAAAAACGGAGGAAAAAGGAGGGGGGAAAATATAAAAAAATAAAAAATAAATTATGAAATACGGCTGTCATGTGTTTTATTGTTTCCCTTCACACCGTCTGAGAACAGTAAGTGATTACAGTGATAAGACACACATTATGAACGTGCCCTTCTCGCTTCGTTTGTAGTTGTTGCTTCATAATAAAAAAATTAAAAAATCATCTAAATAAAATAGTTTGTGTGGGTGTAATAATTACATAAATTCTTTACATCCCTGCCTACCTACCCCACACCCAAGAGTAAAACCTTTATATATATATATATATATATATATATATATATATATATATATATATATATATATATATATATATATATATATATATATATATATATATATATATATATATATATATATATATATATATATAATTTTTTTTGGGCAGTACATTAGGTAAGCTGTGTTCCTGGCTCCAAAAAGCACAGCTAATTGATGCAGCATGGTTAGGCTTGTAAATTTGAAGACTTCAAACAAGGAGTACATATGTATTTCCCCCCAGCACCTACAATAAATACATTTGCAGACATCCATACAGACTAATAGCCCCAAAGTCCTGGAATGACATTCAGTCAAAGTTAAAGTTGGAAGTTCTTCCTTCCCTTACGGAATTTAAATGTCTAATTTAATTTTTATATCATTCATGTTGTAACTGTTTTTATCTGATTGCACTACACATTGTTTTGTTGTTTTATCTTGTTGTACACTCAGCACTTCTGTAAATGAATCAACAGCTCCCACTGAATGAAGAATCTAAGATATTCACAACAATAAACACCCTGTCTGTATCAGTACACCAGGCTACCCTATGGGGAGAGGCAGTTAAATCATTTTGTGTCCTGTACTGTGCAGGACAGTGATGCAACAGTAGCAGGACAGTGGATCACAGTGATGTAGCAGGACAGTGATGTAGCAGGACAGTGATGTAGCAGGACAGTACATCACAGTGATGTAGCAGGACAGTGATGTAGCATCACAGTGATGTAGCAGGACAGTGATGTAGCAGGACAGTGATGTAGCAGGGCAGTGATGTAGCAGGACAGTACATCACAGTGATGTAGCAGGACAGTGATGTAGCATCACAGTGATGTAGCAGGGCAGTGATGTAGCAGGACAGTGATGTAGCAGGACAGTACATCACAGTGATGTAGCAGGACAGTGATGTAGCATCACAGTGATGTAGCATCACAGTGATGTAGCAGGACAGTGATGTAGCAGGACAGTGATGTAGCAGGACAGTACATCACAGTGATGTAGCAGGACAGTGATGTAGCATCACAGTGATGTAGCAGGACAGTACATCACAGTGATGTAGCAGGACAGTACATCACAGTGATGTAGCAGGACAGTGATGTAGCAGGACAGTACATCACGGTGATGTAGCAGGACAGTACATCACAGTGATGTAGCAGGACAGTACATCACAGTGATGTAGAAGGACAGTGATGTAGCAGGACAGTGATGTAGCAAGACAGTGATGTAGCAGGACAGTGATGTAGCAGGACAGTACATCACAGTGATGTAGCAGGACAGTGATGTAGCAGGACAGTACATCACAGTGATGTAGCAGGACAGTGATGTAGCATCACAGTGATGTAGCAGGACAGTACATCACAGTGATGTAGCAGGACAGTGATGTAGCAGGACAGTACATCACAGTGATGTAGCAGGACAGTGATGTAGCAGGACAGTGATGTAGCAAGACAGTGATGTAGCAGGACAGTGATGTAGCAGGACAGTACATCACAGTGATGTAGCAGGACAGTGATGTAGCAGGACAGTACATCACAGTGATGTAGCAGGACAGTGATGTAGCAGGACAGTACATCACAGTGATGTAGCAGGACAGTGATGTAGCAGGACAGTACATCACAG
Source organism: Notolepis coatsorum (assembly GCF_963971535.1). Classification (NCBI taxonomy): domain Eukaryota; kingdom Metazoa; phylum Chordata; class Actinopteri; order Aulopiformes; family Paralepididae; genus Notolepis; species Notolepis coatsorum. Next base: position 439,594 of record NW_028170399.1, read on the forward strand.
TGATGTAGCAGGACAGTGATGTAGCATCACAGTGATGTAGCAGGACAATACATCACAGTGATGTAGCAGGACAGTGATGTAGCAGGACAGTGATGTAGCGGGACAGTACATCACAGTGATGTAGCAGGACAGTGATGTATCAGGACAGTACATCACAGTGATGTAGCAGGACAGTGATGTAGCAGGACAGTACATTACAGTGATGTAGCAGGACAGTACATCACAGTGATGTAGCAGGACAGTTAAAGGTGTATTCCACCCAAATGGTTAGCAGGACAGTGATGTAGCAGGACTGTACAGTACAGTACAGTGGACAGTGGTAAAATGGCTGCAGGACAGTTAAAGGTGTATTCCACCCAAATAGTGTTAAAGGTTATAACCCAAATCGAATGATTTTAAAGGTGTATTCCACCCAAATTGTTTTAAAGGTTATAATACAGTAGCAGTACAGTGGATCACAGTGATGCAACAGTAGCAGGACAGTTAAAGGTGTATTCCACCCAAATGGTTAGCAGGACAGTGATGTAGCAGGACTGTACAGTACAGTACAGTGGACAGTGGTAAAATGGCTGCAGGACAGTTAAAGGTGTATTCCACCCAAATAGTGTTAAAGGTTATAACCCAAATCGAATGACTTTAAAGGTGTATTCCACCCAAATTGTTTTAAAGGTTATAATACAGTAGCAGTACAGTGGATCACAGTGATGCAACAGTAGCAGGACAGTTAAAGGTGTATTCCACCCAAATGGTTAGCAGGACAGTGATGTAGCAGGACTGTACAGTACAGAGTGGTAAAATGGCTGCAGGACAGTTAAAGGTGTATTCCACCCAAATAGTGTTAAAGGTTATAACCCAAATCGAATGATTTTAAAGGTGTATTCCACCCAAATTGTTTTAAAGGTTATAATACAGTAGCAGTACAGTGGATCACAGTGATGCAACAGTAGCAGGACAGTTAAAGGTGTATTCCACCCAAATGGTTAGCAGGACAGCCCCATCACAATGTGCAGGAGGTGTGTACAGTAGCAGTACAGTAGGTGTACAGTAGCAGTACAGTATGTGTACAGTAGCAGTGCAGTAGGTGTATAGTCGCAGGACAGTTAAAGGTGTATTCCACCCAAATGGTTAGCAGGACAGTACATCACAGTGATGCAACAGTAGCAGGACAGTTAAAGGTGTATTCCACCCAAATGGTTTTAAAGGTTCTAATAACAAAATGTGTCTTCCCGAATCATTTTAAAGGTGTATTCCACCCAAATGGTTTTAAAGGTTCTAATACCAAAATGTGTCTTCCCAAATCATTTTAAAGGTGTATTCCACCCAAACGGTTTTAAAGGTTCTAATACCCAAATGTGTCTTCCCGAATCATTTTAAAGGTGTATTCCACCCAAATGGTCTTAAAGGTTCTAATACCCAAATGTGTCTTCCCGAATCATTTTAAAGGTGTATTCCACCCAAATGGTTTTAAAGGTTCGAATACCCAATTGTGTTATGGTGTCTTCCCCAAATCCTTTTAAAGCTTATAACCCCAAATCGTTTGAATGAATAAATGAATGAAATGGGACTATGAAGTCTTTATTTGTAACACATGTGAGATGGGCAGCACACACGCATTCCTTTGGGGGGGTTGCCATTGAAATGTCATCTGCACTTGACCCATCCTGTCATCCTTCATCCTGTCGTGGGTCCGCTCCAATACAATACCTTGCCAATCCAAGTGCTCCTGTTCATCTTCATCAGGGACGTGACAGCATTAGCGATCAGTTCTGCATGTTTTTCCATTCTTTCGTTTTTATTTTTGTATGTGTATTCCCACAAATAGCTTTAAAGGTGTATTCATCCCAAATGTTTCTAAAACTTTATTCCACCCAAAGTTAAAATACTACTTCATGTTCAACTCCTAAAGGTATATATGCTTGAATTACATTCAAGTAATCTCATGACTTCCAGCTGGCTATAATGGAGGCGGTGAGCCCTCTAGTGTTCAAACATAAATAAGACACTATTCTAGACAAAATTAATTCTAATATTCTAGCAATACAAATCCAACAAGTCGGCCTTGGCCTCTACACACCGGCGCCTAATTGTGCCTTAAACTAAACACAATTACAAAATATATATATATATATCGGAGAAGCTACCGACATAATCAAAACACTCATATGGCCCTTACACTGTGTCTACGTACGTGACTTCTATTTTTACTTCTATTTTTTTTACATGCTATACTATTTTATTTCACTTATCTTTTGTCTAGCACAGTCTCTGGAGCGTAACAGAAAGAAGCATTTTGTATAAAAGTATTCTGTACTTCTGTATGACAACTATTAAAGAAACTTGAACTTGAAACTTGATACATGACATACAGATAGACAGTACTGCTACATCTATACATTTATGACATACCAGATTTGCAAATACAGTACTGTTTGTGATACATGGCAGGCATGTTAGACATCGTTTTGCCTCCTGAGCACAGTGATGTACAGGTGCAGCTCAATAAATTAGAATATCGTGGAAAAGTATATATTTAGCTGTATTGATGCAGTAATTTGTGCAAAAGGAGCCCCAACCGCGTGAATACTTTCGGTAAGCAACAAGCCCTTCCGCGTTGCTCTGATTGGCCGAGCGCGCGCATGCACATGAGCCGCAACAAGCCCCTCAGCAATACTAAGGTCCGCTTAATGCAATTTATACAAATGGAAGTATTGATTTCGCCGTAACGAATCATTAAAAAAATATACCGTTAACTGGAATATGTTGTTTCTTTACACATATGTTGGATTATGTAATTGGTTTGTCATGACAAACCAATAAAAAAGACAAACCAATTACATAATCCAACATATGTGTAAAGAAACAACATATTCCAGTATCTTTTTCTGATCAGTTAGGAGTTGTTTAGAAACAGTGTAAATAATAACAATCAAATAGCACACAAGCTAACACTACTACTACAAGCACAACACATAAACAAGCACATCATTTGTGATCAACTGTAATCCTCATTGTGCAGGTGTTCTCAGTGAGCATGGTGAGGTTATGTGCACACATTCAGATTGTCTTGTCCTTTCATGGTGCTGGTCCTCAAAAAAATTGCAGTTACTTTGTTGGGCAAAAAGAGCAATAGACTTAAGCTAAATTCAGGCAGCCAACCAGGTCCAATGGCTGCCGATATCCTCCACCCTAAAAAGGTGCAGGATCACAGAGCCTGAAGAAGAGTGGAGCAGGAGACCAAACACACCCAGGACAGGATGACCACAGTCAGCAGATGAGGGATGGAGCAGGAGAGATGAGGAATGAGATAGGACTAAACAGACCAGTAAGTAGTGATTCCGGGCCCCCTGGGAGACATGCCAAGGAAAGAGAAAAAGTAAAGCATTGTTAGTTAGTATTGTGGCTATATGATGCTAATTATGTGAGTTAGTCAACTAGCCTACTAGAAGGCCTTTTATATGAGATATTTGGTATGGTCAAATATTCAGTATACTCAAGTCCCATTATGGAATATGGGTTTATTTCTGTGGCCACTACTGATGACCATTTTGTATAATGCGTCATTGACAGCAACATCATGTGAAAATGTGCCCCATTGCATTGGAGCCTGGTGAGAGGATACAACATAGTGCTATGTTTCTAAGTACTAAAGCGATCAGTGAAATCTTGGCCTGTACAGCAATATCAGAACCTGAACCAATCCCAGCTACTCACATAACCTGGTTTTAGGTAGAAGCATAAATGTCATAACCTGGCAGATCTCAAAACAAACTGGTCAGACTACTGCTTGACCTTACTCCTAGAACCCACCTCACCCCTGCTCACTTTGACAACCTAGGATGGCTTAGAGTAGACGACAGAGTACAGCAACTTGCAATGGGCCTGGTCAACAAGATACACTATACGACTAAGGTACCCATGTACATGTCAAAATACTTCCCAAAGGTCAGTGAATACCACGATCACAACACCAGAGGGAGCTCCACAAATCATGTTAAACCCAGATTCGGCTCAAACAAGGGACTAAACACGGTTCGCAATTATGCCACATCGATGTGGAACGCGGCAACGCCCTACCCAAAGCTGTAAAGCAGGGGTCAGCAACCTTAGGCACGAGTGCCACCATTGGTACACATTATCTAAACCAACATGGCACACTAGCAAATGTGTAAGAGGAACCTTTTTGGAAATGTTGAGTTACCTCTTTCACAGCCATTGGCAGTTGCAAAGCCTGTTATTTATGGTACTGTAGGTTGACTGATATACCAGGGATATTTCATGGTCAGAGCCAATGAGAAGGGTCAGTCTGTTGTTGTTTGCCGAACATTGAGTGTTAAACGCCATTTTGAGACCAAACATGAGAACTTTAAAGGATGAGGCAGACAAGGCTGAATGTGTCCAGGTATGGCAAGCAAGCATCTCATAAAGACGGCAGCATTCTCTTATATATTTATGAGAGGAAAATGGTTATTAAAACTATTGCTATGCACGTTGCCTATATGGATGGAATAGAATTACAGATCTGTTGGAGATTTACATTGTGATGATGTGGTGTCATAATTAACCTTAACATTGATATGGCACACTGGTTAACAAGAACATTTTAAAATGGCACTTCGTATCAAAAAGGTTGCTGATCCCTGCTGTAAAGGAATGTGAATCACTACCCACTTTCAAAACCACTCTCAAAGAGCAACTACGGGAGACTGCAATTCGAAACTGGCCCCTGTAAATGTCCTAACCCAACCCCCTCCAATGTACAGTAAATGACCAAGTATGGTTTCGTCAATATTCCAATGTACAGTTTTGCTTGTACAGTTGTACAGTGTACTTAGTATAATAGTAGTAGTAAAGTATAATTTCTGGGTACTTTTTACACCCCTGTTTATGATGAATTGAAAATGGGGGACCGATGTAAACAAGACAAACGTCTTTCTTTGGTCTGCATCCCCTTAACAATTGTATGTATTGAGCTGTTTTGATTGATTGATTGAAAACTTTATTAACAGATTGCAGAATGGGTACAATACAGTACAGCTCAATACACACAATTGTTAAGGGGATGCAGACCAGAGAAAGACTTTCGTCTTGTTTACATCAGGGTCCCCCATTTTCAATTAATCAGGACATATATGACATACATGACATACAGATAGACAGTACTGCTACATCTATGTACTGTACTGTACCCATTCTGCAATCTGTTAATAAAGTTTTCAATCAATCAAACACAACTACTGTACATAACGTTAAATAGACCGTGGACGACGTACCCCCCCCCCCCCCCCGCCCCCATACACAACCTACAGCATAACTTCCCACAGTAACGTTAACCAAATACTGTGGGCGACGCAGCCCCCCGCCCCCCTCCCACATACAACCTACAGCATAACTTTTATATCAGTATAATACAACTCTCAAAGCCAACGTAGAGTTTGTGCACTACTGTACATTTTAACTAGCACTTACCAGCCTCGGGACTCGGCAGTTGTACAATGTGGTCGAAAAGATCGCTCCTGTGAATTAGAAAAGCAAGCCCCGCCCCCAGCCTAGTGAATGAGAAAAGCCTGCCCCTAGTGGAGCAGGACAGTCCCTACACAGTACACTACACAAAATGATCACTGTGATCCACTGTCTTGCTACATCACTGTGATCCACTGTCCTGACTCCTGCTACATCACTGTCCTGCTACTGCTACATCACTGTGATCCACTGTCCTGCTACTGTTGCATCACTGTCCTGCACAGTACAGTTTATGATGAATTGAAAATGGGGGACCCTGATGTAAACAAGACAAACGTCTTTCTCTGGTCTGCATCCCCTTAACAATTGTATGTATTGAGCTGTTTTGATTGATTGATTGAAAACTTTATTAACATATTGCAGAATGGGTACAATACAGTACAGCTCAATACACACAATTGTTAAGGGGATGCAGACCAGAGAAAGACTTTCGTCTTGTTTACATCAGGGTCCCCATACATGACATACAGATAGACAGTAGGCCTACTGCTACATCTATGTACTGTACTGTACCCATTCTGCAATCTGTTAATAAAGTTTTCAATCAATTCAATCAATCAAACATGTATATATTCCCTCTCCACCATATGTATATTTCTCTCCCACCCACCCACCCCCTCCTAATGTACAGTCCCCTCCCCATCATATGTATATACTCTGTCAGGATCTAGGGGTAACAGTACTGTATATTTGAATACCGGTTATGTCACAATTTACAAATGTATCAGTACTAAATACCTATATGTCCCTATGCCATAAATGTCATGTATGTTGTGTATGTCATAAATGTCAATATGAATTGAAAATGGGGGACCCTGATGGAAACAAGACAAACGTCTTTCTCAGGTCTGCATCCCCTTAACAATTGTATGTATTGAGCCGTACTGTATTGTACCCATTCTGCAATCTGTTAAATAAAGTTTTCATTCATTCATTCATTCACAACTCTCAAAGCCAACGTAGAGTAGAAAAGATCGCTCCTGTGAATTAGAAAAGCCAGCCCCGCCCCCAGCCTAGTGAATGAGAAAAGCCTGCCCCTAGTGGAGCAGGACAGTCCCTACACAGTACAGTACACAAAATGATCTAACTCCTACTGCCTATGGGGTGTCATCAGCACCAGGCATATTCCAGCGCACCATGCATAATCTACTACAAGGCCTTCCCCAGGTGGTGGTGAGAATAGATGATATTCTGGTGACCGATGACAACGATGCCAGCCATCTACACAACTTAGAGGTAGTGCTGAAGAGACTCTCAGCTGCTGGACTGCGCCTGAGGAGAGACAAATGTGTGTTCATGGAACCAGAGGTTGTTTACCTGGGTTACCGAATTAACCACAAAGGGATTCAAACAGTGGCTGACAAGGTTCTTGTAAATGCCCCACAGCCGACTGACCAGACACAGTTAATTAAAGGGGCGACATCGTATTTAGTTGATTACTGTTCAAACACAGAAAGCGGGAAGGGGGACTGTGAGGTGAAGGGAGCAGTGAACAACGTTACGGGTGTGGTCGGTAGCGAGAAAACATTAAAGGGACAGTGGTTACAAAAATGGCCACCGGGAGAAGTCAGCCATTAGGCGAGGGATAACGAGGCACAGAGACAAGATGGCCGCAAAGAGCCACGAGGAGGCTGACACCAGATAAGGAGAGACACGTCAGCTAAAGTACTCTAGACTGAGTTGGCCGCATTCTAGGGGTGGGAGTGGGGAATGTCTCTGCAACCCTTTAGTGGCGGAGGGGGGGTAGTGCAGGGAAGTTATCAGGAAATGATGACAGAGTGATTCCATACTACCATCTAGTGGCGGAGTGGGGGTGGTGATTCCAGATTACTGGACCAAGTAAAAAGTAATAATAGGGATTCCAGTCAGATATTGGAACATGCAGAGAATATTATACAGGGGGTGAGGCAGGGAACCGAGAAACTGCTTGTGTGTATACACGGTGGTGTATGTTAGAACTTTGTAAAGGAACTAAAAGTGTTAAGAGCGATGGACTGCTCCAGGGCGATGAACTGCTCTGTGTTTAGGTTAGAGTGACGGACTGCTCCAGGGCGATGGACTGCTCAGTGTTAGGATAGAGCGACGGACTGCTCCAGGGCGATGGACTGCTCTGTGTTAGGATAGAGCGACGGACTGCTCCAGGGCGATGGACTGCTCTGTGTTTAGGTTAGAGCGACCGACTGCTCCAGGGCGATGGACTGCTCTGTGTTTATCTTAGGGTGATGGACTGCTCTGTTGTATGTTAGAGTGACAAACTGCTCTGTTGTATGTTATTATAGGGCAAGGGTTGTCAGAGGACACGGTCATCAGAAAGAACTGGCGTGCGCGATCGTGCTGGGGGCCAACCGTGGGACGAAGATAGGGCGACGGAAGTGGGTATCGGTAAGCTGCTGGTGTCACGACGGAAGATGACAAACAGGGAACCGCCCTGTAGGACAGAGATGGGTGTTGAGAAGGTGGTAGACTAATAGATAACGATAGCGCCATGGGCTGTATGACACTCACAACGTCAACACAGTCTGAAAGGGCGTGGCCATGGCAGTGGCTTGCAGAGAAAATATATATAGAGAACTGGAGAGGACAGTGGAACGAGCTGCAAGTCCAAAGCCATGGTATAATGGAAAACACAAAAGGAAGGTTGTGTACAGGAGACTGCTGGTGTTGTTTTTCTGCTTTCAGAGTCTGGAGATGACCGACAGCGAGCGAGGGAGACCACCAACAGCCGGTGGAGACGGCCGACAGGGCGGAGTCCAGGTGAGAACGAGGCAGACATCGGAGGGGGCTTTCCTGCAGATACGCTGTTTCGAGGCGTTATGAAGCCTAGATCAGGGTATTGTTGAAACCTGAACAAAAACAGGGACTTTCTTCCAGAGCATCAAGATCGAGACAAGAGACAGCATGAAGGAGACAACGTGAAGTCCTGTGTGTTCATTGATAATAATTTACAGAAGTAAGAAATAGGTTAAAAACTTTATTGTGGATTTATATATAGATATATGAGATATGGATATATAAGATATAGATATATAAGGTATATATATAAGGGGGGCGATTTATGACAATTTCCTGTAGTATGTTTAATATAGTCCTCTCGGGACAGATAAACCATTTCTCTAGCAGGATCAAGGGAGGAGAAAGGTGAGTTTAGGTTGGGATCACAAAGAAAAGAGGGTTTCCTATCTGAAGAGAATAATTCCCAAAGGGGGAAGATGGACATTGCAATGGGTGGGGAAAAACAATAAAACAACAAGATAGAATTATTGGGAGCAGACAAAGGGGCCCTAATTGATATGAGTCGTTGGATGTTGTTGGTTTTGGTGGTCTGTTTCGATTCCCTTTGTGCACGAAGGGAGGCGCAAACAGACATCAGACAGCAAGATCACTGGGTTGACCATGGGCTGTCTTAATTTCTTGTGCACGAGAGATGAGGTTGGTTTGCATTAACAACAGTCTATTTTTGGTATAATCGTTTCGAAACCAAATAATGATTTATAATTTTAAAGGTTTAATTTAGAATCAAAGGGGGAAGGCGGTTAGGTGGCGTAGCGGAGATTGCCTTCGTCACCAACCCCGGAGACGCTAGGATTCGCCTGTTCGAATCCAGCTCACAGCTCCGGGGTTGTCACCAGCTTGGCTGGCCGTTCACACTAATACAATTGGCAGTATTAGAGGGTGGGAGAAGCTGGCGGGGTGGGTCCGGGTCGTTGTAAACAGCGACTCCTACAGTTCGGTCGGGGCGCCTGCTAAGCGCGGATAGGACCTGAGTGGGATAGTGTGATCCTTCCACACGCTACACCCTCTCAGAGAATATCCGCACTGCCAGGTGAAAAGAAACGGTGATTGGCTGGACGTGTGTCGGAGGAAGCACGTGGTAGCCTCCACTCTCCCAGACCGACTGTGGGGGGTAAGTGCGCAGCGACCAGGAAGGGGATTGGGAATTGGCATAACGACTAACATTGGGATGGGAGAAAATCGGAGGAAAAAGGAGGGAGAAAAAGATAAAAAAAATAAAAAATAAAATAATCAAAGGGGGAAGTGAAGGAAATCGACGATTTTCATTTGGTTTATAACCGATATATAGAGATGAGCTTTAAGAGGGTAATACCATCATCATCATTTTTAGCATGTGTGTCTGTCTCCAGTCAAACTGGGCAGAGGGCCGTTATCAGCTGGGTGAAACAGAGTATGTTACTCTATATGCAAATAATGTATATATATATATATATATATATATATATATATATATATATATATATATATATATATATATATATATATATATATATATATCGGTGGGTGACAGCATCTACTGAGATGAGCCTATAGATCTCAAAAGTAGCTGGCAGTCAGAGAGTGTGTTTCAGAGGAGGCTGTGCTGTTTAACATCAACAGCTGATAGCCACAGCATCAAGGTCAGTGTCGACAGCAGCGCTAGCGACACAGAGCAGTGTAACCACAGAAGGGGAATAATATCAACTTTGCCATTGCTATAGTGATCTGGGTCAAATAGCTGTGGTCAAAGACAGCGCGTCACAAGGCAACCAGAAGAGGGGCAAGGCCGTCGTTGCTATGACGAAAATCATATAAATCTAACAGTGGTTCCGGGTAAAGGCAGACTAAGAACGATTTAGACACGAAGCTGACGCGAACAGACGTGGATCAGAGACGTCCATCTCTCTCTCAGCCTCGCCGGTGGGGGAGGGGAGATGACACATCATCATTAGCTTCGGCTAACAGGAGAAGGGTTTTGGCTAACGACAAGGCATTAGCCACCAGTGGACTGAACAGCAGAAGAGATCATTAGAATAATGAATTTAGTGTGCCATCAAAGACTTTTTCAAGGACAATATGAAATGGGTAACATCTGAGGCTTTTGTTTATGTAATAAACAACGTTTTCCAAGAAAGGTACTACGCGGCCTAGTGTCAAATTCGTATGCTTGCGGATTGCATTAAAGGGGAATGACAAAGATTGTACAGCCAGTATGAGAAGGCGTCAAAGAAATAAGCACAACGCAGAGTCAGTGGATGGAGAGATGATAACACAAGCCAAACAGATGAAGAGGTGATACTGGCTGATCTAACAAAGGGGACATGCATTGCTATTCCTTGCACTATTTTGGCAACTTTACACAATTCCTGTGAGTCTATTGAACACATCTGTAAAGTTTATTTAAAAAAAAAATTATTGTTTTATATTTCTAATGGAGTACTCAAAAGCATCATTTTCCAGCCGCAGGATTTTAGGCTGTTATTGGATGGCTCCACCCATAAGCGCAGCGTGATACATACGAGAGAGAGCGAAGAGAGGAGAGAGAGAGAGAGAGAGAGAGAGAGAGAGAGAGAGAGAGAGAGAGAGAGAGAGAGAGAGGAGAGAGAGAGAGAGAGAGAGAGAGAGAGAGAGAGAGAGACAGAGAGAGAGAGACAGAGAGACAGAGAGACAGATAGAGAGAGACACACACACACACAGAGAGAGAGAGTGGGTGGATGTAGGAGATGTTTCACTTGGTAATGATTCGCTCTGTTACGACTATAGCCCCCTCACTGCGCAATTGCACAGCCTGTATTTTTATTTGTATTCTCATAAGTGTATATATACTCGACTACACCCTGCACAATTGTACAGCCCTGGCCTAATTAATTTAATTTTACAATTATATGATATGCTATTGTACTGGTATTAGTTCATTTAAATTACATTTTATTTTATTCTACTCTTTATTTTATTCTACCTTAATTGTCTGTCTGTTAACCTCTTAAGCCCTAGCCCCATCTTTTCAGAAAATGTGCCAAGAAATTATATAAAACATACCTAAGTGTCAATGACTCCACCGGCCACATGGCGTCTGTGCTATCAGTCCAGGCCCACCTCCACCACTGTCGTCGGGTGTTATGTGTTTGTACCCTGATCAGGCGTTCCTAGCGTGATGTGTTATGTCTAGCTGTAGTTCCCTGTCCTGGTCCTTGTAGTCCTTATCGTTTTCCCTTCCAGGTGTACCCATTTGTAATCAACCCAGGTGTGTCTCGTCTCGTCATTCCCTCATGTATAAGTATCCTGCGCTCCCCTTTGTCTGGTGCTGATCCTGTCTGTGCAGTTATGTGTTCTTGTCATTACTTTATATTCCCTTTTGTTCAACCATGGTAATTATTAATTAAATATTCTTTGTTGGTTACTTTGGCTATACCGTCTCCTTATTATGTTACATTGACCAGACATCGAGCCTTCTAACAGTCAATGGTAACGTAATATCGGGTCTGGAACTCAGTGCCACTGCAAGGACCACCCGGAGCGCCAACCGCCACCGCTCTCCAGCCCCTGAGTACCAGGTCGGTCAACATGTCTGGTTATCCACTGCAGACCTCCCCCCTAATGTCTCTTGCATGAAGCTGTCGTCTGGGTACATCGGCCCATCGACTGGGTCATCAACCCCGCCGTCATCCGGCTGGTTCTTCCCCACTCCCTCTGACGCATCCTGCACCACCTCCTCCCCAACTGGTGGATGGTCACCCTGAGTGGGCAGTGAGGAAACTCCTGAAGGTTCGTCGCCAGGGCCGGGGTTTTCAGTACCTATGGACCAGAGGAACGGAGCTGGATCCCCCCCGGCCTCAGATCATGTATCCCATCCTTCTCCGTGACTTCTACGAAGACCACTGGGGCGCCCCAAGCCGGTCACCAGGAGGGTCCCGCTCGGGGGGAGGTCCCATTACGGTTTCACTCCATACGTCACATCAGCTCAACCGTCTGCAACAATCCCTGCACTTTGGCGTCACGCCCGTGCACGGGATGCGCGCAGGTCACGGCACTTTGCTCTCGTCTGTCGGGTCCGGGCTGCGTTTTTGCCCGTGGCTTCAGGACACGGAGTTGGCCATCTGATGATACACGAAAGAAGAAGAAGAAGAGAGAGAGAGAGAGAGGAAGAGAGGAAGGAGACGTTTCACTTGGTAATGATTCGCTCTGTCACGACTATAGCCCCCTCACTGCGCAATTGCACAGCCTGTATTTTTATTTGTATTCTCATAAGTGTATATATACTCGACTACACCCGAGAGAGAGAGAGAGAGAGAGAGAGAGAGAGAGAGAAAGAGAGAGAGAGAGAGAGAGAGAGAGAGAGAGAGAGAGAGAGAGAGAGGAGAGAGAGAGAGAGAGGGAGAGGGGAGAGATGCGTCCCCGACACACACGCAGTCAAGTTTGTGTGTGTGTGAGGGCGGCCGAGTGGCGCAGTGGGCAAGTTGCTCGCCACTAACGCAGGAGATGCTGGTATCGAGCCCAGCTCTCTGCGTTGCTACCGGCTTGGCCGGTCGTTCATATTAACACAATTGGCAAGTGTTAGAGGGTGGGAAAGCCGGTGGGTGGGGATTGGACGTTGTGGACAGCGACTCCTACAGGTCGGTTGGTGCGCCTGTACAGCAGAATCAGGAAGTATCGGGGGTAGCGTGAGCCTCCCACTCGTTACTCTCTATCTCTCTCTCTCTATCTCTCTCTCTCTCTCTGTCTCTCCCTCTCGCTCGTTCTCTGCCTGTCAAACCCTGTTTGAGGAAGTGTCGGGTTACACTATGCACTACAACCATAGAGTGGGGCGTTACTGCAGATCAGTACCCTATTCACGTCAGGAATACCGTCAAATCAGAACGGCTTAGTTGAGTGAGGGAATATCTTGTGAACTCGAGACTAGACTGATAAGTCAATATGGTAATTAGAGACACAGACATTGATACTAACCCCTATTACTACAAAACAATAGTAAATAATGAAAAAAGCCATTTATAATGCATGTCCCCTTTAACCCTTTCACTGCCCACACGACAGAAGGTTAACCCTTTACTATCACACAACCGACGGTCGCGTGATAGTAGGGTTAACCGGCTGTCGTGCGGCAGTGAAAGGGTTAACCGTTTTGGTAGTGCGGCAGTGAAAGGGTTAACAGTTGTTGTGTACGGCAGTGAAATCAAATCAAATCAAATCAAATCAATCAAATCAAATCAAATCAAATTTATTTGTAAGGCCCAACAACACAGGTTACAGTTTTTCTCAATTGCTTTGGTGCATTTCTCTGATCAGAATTAAAGTTCTCATAACTGTTAGTGCATTTCTCAAACAATTAGTACAAATAGCAAAACCTAGTTGATAACCTGCAGAAGCTTGTCACTTGCTCAAAATAGATAGTTCATTCCTCAAAAGCAAGTATTCATGTCAATGAAAGTGTCACTGTCATCAAAATGAAAAGTCCTGACACCATTGTTTATGAACAAGATAGTCAAATGGCTTTGTCATGTTTTCATTATGACAGATCACTCTGTAAGTGTTTTCCAATGCAAAAAAGTAAGATATTGGTGACACTACCTGAAAATGCTCAAGACAGCACTATACACTATTTGCACAGCCATTTTAAATCTACAGTTACACATTACTGTACACACTGTACACATTGTAATATTCCCCCCTTGTTGGTCTGGGACATCAATGGTTGCTCTCTGTCCAATGGGATTTCTTCCACGCCGTCTACCTTTTGCCAGATTGAAACCCGCCTCATCAACGTATAATGTGTGCAGCGGTTCCCTGGTACACGCTTTATCCCAGAAGAGAGAGATAAAAGCTATAAACTTTTCCTGTCTAACATAATGCATTTTGGACAACATATTGTACAGTATGAACTGTCAGGTAAGTGTACTGCATGGCACTACACAAAGTAACCAGTTTACAGCACTGAACATTAGAGTATGCATAGAACACATTTTGTTTTACTTGTGCATACTGGTGGCGGATCTCCTTCACTCTGTTCCAGTCAAATGGCTACTCATTTGTCAATTGTACTACAATTGTTTCATGCACATTTAATTTCCACTGAGCACTCTGTCAATTGTAGCGATTGAAACGGATTCAATATTCCCAAAGATGTTGTCATCCTCTATAACAGCGCTTTGTATCTCTGCAAACCTTATGGCATTGTTTGCAATCACCATTGCACAAATGTCTTCCTCTTAAAAAGGGGCCCTCTTCCACCTCTGCGAGGTTGTCTTGCAATCCTATGTGGTGCAGAGTAAAATTACAGTAATGTACAGCAAACATGAGATATACTGCTTTACAGTAACCCATATTACTGTAGTGTACAATAACAGTGCTTCCCACTTGTAAAATAATGCAGTACAGTACCATACTGTAAATATGGCAAATATTTACTGTAACACTACTGTACACTACAATACAGTCAATCTGTGCTGCAGTAAAGCTGTCTAAATGTAAAATGTAAAAAGTGACAAGTTCTTGTCCCACTGCAAGCTTCATGTATGACACAATGGCAGTAGTGCAGTGCAGATTGTTTAGTGCTGAATTACTGTCCAATGTACACACCTGCTCTCCCGACGAAATGTTTGAATACAGTCATTTAATTTACAGTGGTTCTCTCAACATTTGGCTGCACCCTTTGACCAGCCTCAGCCATTGTGAGGCCGTGATTGATAGATTTTGACAACTAGTTCAACATTTTTGTATGTAATGACTCAATCAATGAAATGAGGACTATTAGTTTTATAGGGAATGACTATTCAGCAGTCATAAGTATAGTTAATTTTGACTGACATGACATAAGCAAATGATAATGTTATAAAACAGCAGAGAATTGTATGAAAGCAATTGATGCATGTCCAAAAGCATTTGTAATTTGTTCGGAGGAATGAGAAACTGCTACTATGATGTGCACAAATGACAAAATGTTGTGGAGGTTGAACTAACAGTTATGAGAACTTTAATTCTGATCAGAGAAATGCACCAAAGCAATTGAGAAAAACTGTAATGTCCCCATGGGCCGGACACATCTTCTTTAAACAAGTCAAGAAGAAACATAACAATAAGTCAAGAACAAAACAAGAACACCATAAGGTCCAACACATTTAAAATAAATGCAAATAAATGAATGAATGCAAACACTCCCAGACGTACCCCACGTGAAGGTAAGGAAAACCTAACAATAGGGAAAAAATGCACCACAGGCAGTGTGGAGGAGAGAAACCTTAGAAGGGGTTAACCGTTTTGGTAGTGCGGCAGTGAAAGGGTTAAAGTATTTCCTGGGCATGCTAAACTATTATCACATGTGGTTCCTGCAAATGTGTCTACCATATTGGAGCCACTACACAAGCTTTTGAGAAAAGAGACCCCATGGAGATGGGACAAATGTCAGACCCAGGCCTTTGAGGATGCAAACAAGTGCCTCCAGTCTGAAAAATGATTAGTGCACTTTGATGAGACAAAGCCGCTCTACTTGGCGTGTGATGCATCACCATATGGCGTCGGAGCAGTATTATCACATCGGTTTCCAGATGGCTCCGACAGGCCAATCGGATACATGTCACGGTCACTGTCATCAGCAGAACGGGGATATTCACAGCTAGAGAAAGCGGCGCTGTCTATAATTTTTGGTCTTAAAGAATTCCACCAGTATCTGTTTGGAAAACACTGCACTATTGCGACTGATCACAAAGCATTTTGGGAGAGAGTAAGGGCAAACCCACAACTCACGGCAGCCAGAATGCAAAGATGGGCATTAGGTATGGCTGAAATCAAAGCAGCAGTGCTCACATATGTAGAACGCAGACTGGTTTTGTTGTTTTGATCATGGACTCTTGCTCTGGAAAATATTTGTTCTGATTTGTGATTTTAATTCTGTATTTTACTGTTAATTTGATTATATCTTTTAGAAAAGCCTCAATGGACTAGTGTTGAAAACTAGCACTTGTGCTATAAAACGCACAAAACAACGCATCTGGTCTGTCCGCTGTGGCTGGTCCAGTGTAGCTGTGGTGTCCTTTTTAAATAAACTTTTTTTCATTCATTCATTTGAGCCGCTTATGAGTACACCTTGGAGTATACAGAGGGCTAAAAAGCAGACTCCCCCTGCCCATAAAGCCCAGAAATATACCACAGGAGGAAGAGGTGGTGCTGCTTATGGAGCTATCAATGGTACACCACTGCAGGTAACACACATCCGGGACTGGACTCGTCGGGACCCTATCCTGTCCAGAGTCCACCAGTGGCTGTCGCAGGGCTCCTGGCCCTCACAGAGCTTCACCTGCAGGTCCTACGAGGATCCTACTTAGGTAGGATGATGGGAAACAGCTGGTGTTTCATTGAACCTGTATTGCACCTGACAGCTGGAAATAAAGATCACAAAAGAGCATTCGGACCGGACCTTTACATTATTACACACACTTTCATCTTTTTTGCAACCTGCTTGGGCTCTGGTCTAAGGAGGATCTTATGGCTTTCTAGATGTACATGGTGGCACAGCAGCACCAACATGACTGTATCTTCACCAACAACAACAACAACAACAGTGTCTTGTGTTCTTGCCACCTGCACTGCTGTCTGCACTGTCAACAGGTTGGCATTTCCATCACTATGGACACCTCTGAAAATATACACTATGACTGCTGTTTTGTAGAGATGGACTTATGGCGTGATGTCATTTGCGGTCGGCCGACAGAACGCTCGTGCTAAAGAGGTTCATACTGGCCTAAATGTGACTTGAGAACATGTACTGTACAACACGTATTAGGCTCACTTAGAACTGGTGTGAGTGGTTTTTATTCACTTACAATCCCATTTGAAGGTGTTTCGGCTCAAACTAGTGTGATTGTACCATGTTCACTGAAAATATCAGAAAATGTACTCTGAAAAGATTTTTTTTAAATGGCAGAAGAATTTCAGGTGCATTGTAAATGTACAATTGTTTCCTAACTCATTATTACTACTAATAATAATAATAATAATAATAATAATAATAATAATAATAATAATAATAATAATAATAATAATAATAATAATAATAATAATAATAATAATAATAATAATAATAATAATAATAATAATAATAATAATAATAATAATAATAATAATAATAATAATAATAATAATAATAATAATAATAATAATAATAATAATAATAATAATAATAATAATAATAGATTTAATTTATATAGCACACTTTAAACTCAGTGAGCTCTCAATGTGATTCACAGCAGAAAGAAAAAACAAAATAAAAAATAGAATAAAAAGGTTTAAAACAAGAAACATTCAAATGAATAAAAATATTAGAATAAAAAAGGTTTAATTAAAACATAAAACATTTAAAATGAAAAAATTAAATAAACAAAACATAGGAGCAGATTAAAGACAACAGGCCCTCTTGGAAGGCAGAGCAAAACAAATGGGTTTTAAGGCAGCAATGGAGACTGAGGCCTTGATGGACCCCGGCAGCTGATTCCACAGACGCGGCCCCAGTAACTCATTATTACTGGCCGAAATGTGACCTGAGAACATGTACTGTACATCACATACAATATAGCACTTTTATCCAAAGCGCTTTACAATTTGTTCCTCACATTTTACCCATTCACTCACACATTCACACACCGACGGCGGAGGTGACCATGCAAGGTGCCGACCTGCTCA
>NW_028170398.1:0-10949 GCF_963971535.1 Notolepis coatsorum
GATGCTGTTTGCCCCGGTGGCCCTGGCCTGCGGCCCCGATGGATCCCTCTACGTGGGGGACTTCAACTACATCCGCAGGGTACACCGGACGGCTACACCAGGACCATCCTGGAGCTCAAGTGAGGCCCACTAAGTCGCCAAGCGTTAGGGAGCGATGCGTTAGGGTGTGATGCGTTAGGGTGCGATGCGTTAGGGTGTGATGCGTTAGGGTGCGATGTGTTAGGGTGCGATGCGTTAGGGTGCGATGGGTTAGGGTGCGATGCGTTAGGGTGCGATGCGTCAGCGTGCGATGGGTTAGGGTGCGATGCGTTAGTGTGCGATGTGTTAGGGTGCGATGCGTTAGGGCGCGATGCGTTAGGGTGCGATCCGTTAGGGTGCGATCCGTTAGGGTGCGATGCATTAGGATGCGATGCATTAGGATGCGATGCGTTAGGGAGCGATGTGTTAGGGTGCGATCCGTTAGGGTGCGATGCATTAGGATGCGATGCATTAGGATTGCGATGCGTTAGGGTGTGATGCGTTAGGGTGTGATGCGTTAGGATGCGATGCGTTAGGATGCGATGCGTTAGGGTGTGATGTGTTAGGGTGTGACTGCATTAGGGTGTGATGCGTTAGGGTGCGATGCGTTAGGGTGCGATGCGTTAGGGTGTGATCCGTTAGGGTGCGATGCGTTAGGGTGCGTTGCATTAGGATGCGATCCATTAGGATGCGATGCGTTAGGGTGTGATGCGTTAGGGCGCGATGTGTTAGGGTGCGATCCGTTAGGGTGCGATGCATTGGGATGCGATGCGCTAGGGTGTGATGTGTTAGGGTGTGATGCGTTAGGGTGCGATGCGTTAGCGTGCGATGGGTTAGGGTGCGATGCGTTAGGGCGCGATGTGTTAGCCTGCGATGGGTTAGGGTGTGATGCGTTAGGGTGCGATGTGTTAGGGCGCGATGCGTTAGCGTGCAATGGGTTAGGGTGTGATGCGTTAGCGTGCGATGGGTTAGGGTGTGATGCGTTAGGGTGCGATGTGTTAGGGCGCGATGCGTTAGCGTGCGATGTGTTAGGGCGCGATGCGTTAGGGTGCGATGCGGTGAGAACAAATGGATGATATGGGTTGGTGTGGTATTAGCATCGGTCTGCTTCTGCCACCAGGATCTGTTTGATCTCTACACGTTGTGAAGTGTAAATGGTCTTTCAGACGGGGAGTGATTGATGCGCCTCAAGTAATGTATTTTTAATGAGAGGCGAGGGAGGCGAGCGGGGCGAGCAGGCAGGTGAAGTTAAATCCCCCTCTAGAAGTGGAACTGAAACTTACCAAGCCTATAAGTTGTTAAAGGGGCACTAGGCAATTAATTTACTCAGTGAATGCCTGAACACAGAATGACACCAGTATCACTGACTACCACGGCAAGCCTATAGAAAAATTATTCTATTTAATAATAATTATTATTATAAATGTCTCTCTCTGTCTATATCTCTTTATCTCTCTCTTTCATTATTTCTTTCTCTCTTTCATTATGTCTTCTTCTCTCTCTCTCTCTCCTCTCCTCTCTCTCTCTCTCTCTCTCTCTCTCTCTCTCTCTCTCTCTCTATCGCTCTCTCTCTCTCTCTCTCTCTCTCGTCTCTCTCTCTCTCTCTCTCTCTCTCTCTCTCTCTCTCTCTCTCTCTCTCTCTCTCTCTCTCTATTATATTATATATTATATTACTATACTATTATATATCTATATATACAGAGGCGCGTTCCTCATATCAACTCTGGTTGCACGCACGCTAATGACGCCACGTGTACGCGCACTCCCCGGCGCGTGCCCACACTCCCGCGCATGTGCATAAATGTTTCCTCGCTTAAGCACAGACTAAAGACAATGCCTAATTGCCTCTACGAATGGAATGTAACACATTTCATTCACAAGTTAGGTGTGAATGTATCTGAGAACGTATTTAACACACCTGACGACCTGCGCTATTGATATGCAAAGTAGCCCAGGTGGGTACTTATAGCGAGTTGGCGAGTGCAGCGCATTCCCGTGTGCACACGCATGCCGTGCACATCCGTGCATGTGCGTGCACACGCTTCTGCTCAAATATTTTTGGTGCACGGAGTGCAACCCCCGTCCCATGAAGAACGCATCCCTGTATATATATATATATAATGTATTCAGGTAAACCTCTACCTATCTAGTGTGTGTACATGGCATCAAATCAAAGTGTGTGTCGCTGTAGGCCTGCCTGGGCCCAGTCATTGGAATAACAAAAGGAACAACAGACTATAAACTGGGCCTTTGTCCAGGTGTGAATTGGTCTAGTGACATTTACATTGACATCACATTGCATTCTGGGAGGGAGTGTAGTTCTCTTATCAAATAGCTGGAATTCACTGAATCCTTTCAAATCCCTGTGCCCCGACTTGGTAAGGATCTTACAAGAATGTTGCATAGGACATTGATTAATTTGGCTCGAATTTTACAATTGATGGCTTATTTTGAAGGTATGAACCTGTAGTTTCATATTATGTAAAAAAAATAAAAAAAATCTTAGGGAGGCGGAGCTCTAGAGCTCAGACTCTGGAGGGTTAATGCCCTCACATCCATAAACATCCTCTCACCGCCAGGCAACAAATCTCATTCCTGTACAATTGACGAGGTTCTTTTCAGCGGTCCCTCAACCAACTACTATAAATGTATACTAAGATGATATAATTTACGTGGAAAATCTGTCACATCACCATGCGGTGCACAGTGTCGCCACTCGCCACACAGAGCAGAATACGGAGGAGGAACATTCTATGAGTTCCCTGACACCCTCTTGTCTTATTTACGTTGGGCACATTTCAGACTTAGCCTATTATTAGCCACTATGTTAATATGCTGCATGGGACATTTTAGCAAGTAGTAGTCTATGAGCTCTCAGAATGTGTGTTGTTCAGAAGTGGCAGGGTGAATTGTGGTCCTGATGTTGAAAACACATATTATCATAATAGCCACATAAAGGTGCTATAGATTTGATAAATGACATGCTGGTGCTCTAGTGCGACATCTAGTAGCCGAACGTTATTCATAACGTTGTTAACCCTTTTCAGACAGCCTAACGTTAGCTCGTCAGTAACATTAGCTTAATATTGTAGCAGCACAATCTACCAGCAGGGATACAGCAGTGCACGGAAGCAGTTTTTTATAGATTTTTCACGTACAGTTACTTGCATTACAAAAACACACATTGGGACAAGGGGGGGGGGGGTCCTCCAGTTCATCTCTATGCCATCATCCACACCATAAGCAAGCAAAAACAAAACAAAAAGAAAAACAAGCAAAAAGGAAAGCAAACCAAGACAGGCACTGTACAGTATTGCACTTGCCTCGAGCCCATTCACATGTAGACATATATTTATTTTTTCCTATCCTAGGTCTGTCCATACAATGGGGCACTGGGCCTTTAGAAGGATCAGAGAAATTTCATCAGGAAAATTGTCTAATAGTGGGGCCCACACCTCCTGAAAGGAAGCGTTGTTGCCTCTATGCATTGCACAGTGTCTTTCATGGGGTAGCACACGAAGATCTCTCTATACCACATTTGTAAAAATGGGGGTTTATCCTTAATCCAGTTAATCAGAATGCATTTCCGGGCTGAAAGTAGAAGTTTATCAAATAGTTTGAATTGTAAAGGGTGTCACCCCTCCTACCCAACCCCCCCCCACCCCACCCAACCACCTCCAATGTACAGTCCCCCCCCACCCCACCCCACCTACCCAACCTCCTCCAATGTACAGTTTCTATGTCAAATGTCTCTTTTATGGACTCTTTTTGTATCACAAACAGTACTGTATTTGCAAATCTGGTATGTCATAAATGTATAGATGTAGCAGTACTGTCTATATACTATGTCATGTATGTCATATGTCCTGATGAATTGAAAATGGGGGACCCTGATACAGTACAGCTCAATACATACAATTGTTAAGGGGATGCAGACCAGAGAAAGACTTTCATCTTGTTTACATCAGGGTCCCCCATTTTCAATTCATCATAACTGAGCTGTACTATACTGTGCCCATCCTGCAATATGTTAATAAAGTGTTCAATCAACCAATCAATCACTTGGCCCCAGAACCTGGATAAACACTTAGATTCCCAAAAGTAGTGATAGACTGTAGGTACCCAGGTCTGTTTGACATTTCGAACATAAAGGAGATATTGAACGGCCCATTTTGTTAGTTCTTTTTTCAATACGTTGCTGCGAGCTATTATTTGTAAAAAATATTGAACCACAGACAGCAATCGGAATACTGGCATTTCCATAACGCTTTGCCGCCGCGCATTCAGTCCACACTAGTATAGCAGCTGCAGCTTTCATCTCTACAGTATATTTTCAAAAACATGAGGAACAACTTTGCTTGAATTGTCTTTATTATGAAAACTAAAACAGGACGTTTGCATATTCTCAATGTTGCTGTCGACGTTGTCGCGTCGATGTACGGACTTGCTTCTTCAAACCGGGTGGACAAAGTTTACAGACAAACGTTAGATTGTTTCCGTCTGAGTCAGTACTGACTTTAACTTTAAACTATTTTAAATGCTCAGACGCCGACGTCTAGAGGTAGAGTTCTCTGAGCGAGTGCTGCTCTCGACCTGCTGCTGCGCAGCTCTCGGCTTCTGCTCGCAGATTCCGCTGGTCCGCTGTTGTTGTGAGGAGTCTGATGACGTAGCAGGAGGTGACAGGCGTGTTGCCAGATCGGTTGGTTTTCCACATAATTCTGAGGCCTGTTTACAGTGTGTTTTAACTGGGTTTTCGGCTGAAATACATATGAAATCTGGCACATCTTTGAACGCTGTTATAACAGAGTGCTGAGAATGAACGCACTTTTGAACTCCGTTACACAGCGCTGAGAATGAACGCGTTCTCAATTACGTTCATTTAGCGGATATACAGTATGTTCAGTTCACATTCGCCCAAAATACGAACGCGTTCATGAACGATCGTTCATTGAACGCGTTCAGGTACATCACTGCTTGGCGTTTACCTATTCTTCTATTCACATGAGAGGGGCATAGAAACTCCATGGGTACGAGCAGGGACATAGGCGGAGTGTCACTTGTTGTCTGAAAATACCTTGAAAACAGTCGCTGCGACTCAGACATCGGTACACGGTATAATCCCTGCTCCTTAGCACTTGAGAAGAGCCCAAAAGTCGGAGCTGTGAAACAAAGATATTTTTTTGTAGATTATGACAACGATATCTACCCAGCCGTGGCTTCAGGCACTACTCCCTCTCTCTCCATCTCTCTCCATCTCTCTCCCTCTCTCTCCCTCTCGCCATCTATCTCCCTCTCTCTCCATCTCTCTCCCTCTCTCTCCCTCTCTCTCCCTCTCTCCATCTATATCCCTCTCTCCCTCTCTCTCCCTCTATCCATCTCTCTCCCTCTCTCTCCCTCTCTCTCCCTCTCTCTCCATCTCTCTCCATCTCTCTCCCTCTCTCTCCATATCTCTCTCAAGTGCAGCATCGCAATGGGATTCCACAGTCATTTGTCCCATAAAGGATTTTCCTTATGTAACTTTCCTCTCACTCTCCCAGTCTCTCTTATTCTCGTACGTCTGACTAATATCTCTGGGTCAGATGGAGGTTTTATCGTGTCTGCATTTGATACTTTCACTGTCCTCTGGGAGAGAAATGTCAAAAAAAGCTTCCTGCTTAGGTTAATATTTAATGTGGAAGAATGCAGAGGCTTATATCAACCCTTAATATCACGCTATGCAGGAGAACGTGACTCATTGCGGCAGGGGTTACATTATGTGTGAGTAGTTACTCTTGTTACAGTATGTGTGAGTAGTTACTCTTGTTACAGTATGTGTGAGTAGTTACGCTTGTTACAGTATGTGTGAGTAGTTACTCTTGTTACAGTATGTGTGAGTAGTTACTTGTGTTACAGTATGTGTGAGTAGTGACTCTTGTTACAGTATGTGTGAGTAGTTACTCTCGTTACAGTATGTGTGAGTAGTGACTCTCGTTACAGTATGTGTGAGGAGTGACTCTCGTTACAGTATGTGTGAGGAGTGACTCTCGTTACAGTATGTGTGAGTAGTTACTCTTGTCACAGTATGTGTGAGGAGTGACTCTCGTTACAGTATGTGTGAGTAGTTACTCTTGTTACAGTATGTGTGAGTAGTTACTTGTGTTACAGTATGTGTGAGGAGTTACTTGTGTTACAGTATGTGTGAGGAGTTACTTGTGTTACAGTATGTATGAGGAGTTACTTGTGTTACAGTATGTGTGAGGAGTTACTTGTGTTACAGTATGTGTGAGGAGTTACTTGTGTTACAGTATGTGTGAGGAGTTACTTGTGTTACCGTATGTGTGAGGAGTTACTTGTGTTACAGTATGTGTGAGGAGTTACTTGTGTTACAGTATGTGTGAGGAGTTACTTGTGTTACAGTATGTGTGAGGAGTTACTTGTGTTACAGTATGTGTGAGGAGTTACTTGTGTTACAGTATGTGTGAGGAGTTACTTGTGTTACAGTATGTGTGAGGAGTTACTTGTGTTACAGTATGTGTGAGGAGTTACTCTCTTTAGTGCTCGTTATTGACCTGTCTTTCATTCTTTCTTTAATGCTTCCTGATGACCAGGAACCGTGATACCAGACACAGGTGAGAATTAACAATCAGCGCCTCCTTCACACACACACACACACACACACACACACACACACACACACACACACACACACACACACACACACACACACACACACACACACACACACACACACACACACACACACACACACACACACACACACACACACACACACACACACACACACACACACACACACATGAATGCACGCACAGTATAAAACACACAAAGAAAAGTTGTGGTGTGTCTAGAGGAAAGACGAGACATGTTGAGAAAATGTCTGACAGCATCTCTCACTTGTTCATCTTGCTGCAAAATTGTGTTAAACTAGTTCAACCACAGTTCAACTGTCAGGGCGCGTTTGTCTCACGCTTCACCCGCTGAGTGCCTCAGGGGCGTTACCGTGTCAAAACCACCATGGTGTTCGTTACCCAAAATACCCACAGTCTCCGGGGTCCAGGTCAAATCAGTCAAATTGTCATTCTCATGTTTACTAGATGGTAAATGGTTAGGGGTTAGGGATTAAGTGTCTTGCTCAAGGACACTTCCGACACGCTGCTGGGAGAAGCCGGAATTGAACCGGGAACCTCCTGATTACCAGACGACCGCTCTACCTCCTGAGCCCCAAAGAAAAGGTGAAGGATGGGTTGCATCATGTGTGGATGTCTGCTGGGAGGATGTCGTGGTCGGGTCACTTCCTGAGCCAGTTAAACAGGCATTGTCCCTGGTGACGGGACGAGCCGTCTGACGGTAGCTCCATACACTGGGAGAAGGTATATACAAAATAACAGATGATCTCAGGAGTAATGCTGATGCCGGCAGAGTCTCTGCTCTGATTCTTTTAGACTTGAGCGCTGCATTCGATACACTCCATCATGAATAGAATAGAATAGAAATACTTTATTCATCCCGAGGGAAATTTGGCACTACAAATCACTCACCTTAAACATGTAGGTAGACAAAACCAAAAGTCACGAACAAGAATAAAAATAAGCCTAAGAATCAAATTTGGTCCGGGATATACATTGGACCGTAGCATTCATAGCATTCTAATAAACCGATTGGAAAACTGGGTTGGATTATCTGATTGGTTTCAAACTTATCTCAGAGCGAAAACTCTGTTAGTTTCGGAGATTTTATGTCTGAGAAACAAGACTTTTGGTGTTGCACAAGGAAGCTGTCTTGGTCCACTCCTTTCTTCACTGTACATGCTACCACTAGGTGAAGTCATCAGAAAACACAATATCAACATTCATAGTTATGCTGATGATACACAACTATACATTTCTGTTGAGCCAAATTACACAAATGCTCTATGCTCCCTGACTACCTGCCTGTCTGTAGTTGATCAATGGATGAGCAATAATCTTTTTAAACAAAATGAGGATAAGACAGAAATACTCTTAATTGGCTCAAAAGCCAAAAGGGATGCACTTTTTAATAGGCTAGGAAATCTGTCTCTACTAAGCTGAAAGTAACAAGCTGAGGTGTTATTTTAGACTGATTTAAGTTTTAAAACACACATAAATAACGTGACCAAGACAGCATTCTTCCATTTAAGAAATATTGCCAAAGTCTGGCTGTTTTTAACCCAACAGGATGCAGAGAAGCTGGTTCATGCTTTTATTTCAAGATTGCACTGGCTTCCTGTATCCTTTAGAATTTATTTTAAAGTTATTTTACTTATATTACAGATCCATAAATGGTTTAGCACCTTCATACATTACTGACTTCTTGTCATTTTATGTGCCACCTCGAGCTCTTAGATCGACCACAGCCGACCTCCTTAACACATTGAGTGCCAACAACGAGATTAGTCGTGTTAACTCGCCATGCGTTGAGTGCCAATGATGAGTTTTCTCGTCTTTTTCTCGTTTTTGCTTTTATTAGCAATATCCATAAATTTTTCATCCATCCAGCCTGACATTATCATTGGGAATGGGTCTGAGCTCGAAAAGGGCAAATACCGCCGCCCATCGTCTCCCGGATGGTATGGCATATCATTGGATTGGATTGGGTGGGCATGTGCATCAGGAAAAAAGTCTGGTCCGGGGTTTTCCCTTCTCTGGCAAGCAGTATCTGTTACCACATTCACTGGGGAGGCTGGGAGCAGCTTTCGATTATGTGTTTTGGACTATAACATTGGATCAATAAACGCAATCAATATTTGGAATGGATCAGGAATTGGATTAATCTTTTTGCAGAACATCTGATGTGAGGTAAGGACTCTATTTTACCAGTATTGGGTTAATCAGATGTTTTTTTCCCAGCCATCGCAGCGTGTGTGTGTATGACGTTAGCGCTGACCAGGTCATGGATAATATTTTTTTCAGCCCGCTTCTCTAGCGTGCATAAGTACACATATACTATCGATAATCTAGCGTTTATTTGAAAACGATTAATAAATCAGCCGGAAAATGACAACGTGTTTTGTGTATTCCACTAAAGAGCTATTATCACAGAATTTCTCTGGAATTACTAGAACTCTCCAAAACTATACTCGTATAAAAAAAGGTATAAAACGGAAATGTACCAATGAAAAAGCAATCCGTTTCATACATGTTGACTGCAAGCAAGTCATTGATAAGCGTGGGGTGATTTAGACCCATAGCCATGATTTAAGATATAGTTTAAGCCTTCGCAAATTTCCCCGACCTCCCATTGACTTCCTTACTGGCACACCGGAGTTTCCTGGGATTACACAGATTCACTCTAAAACTATACTCATATTCACGACGGTATAAAACGGAAATGTATGGATGAAAGAATTATCTGTTTTTTGCATGTTGACCGGAAGAAACTCACTGACAATCGACGTTGTTATTAGATCCATAGCTATAATATTTAATATAGTTTTAGCACTACAAACACCGGCATCTACCCCCATTGCATTACAGCGCTGGAACAAACGTCCATACGCCCACAGCGACCTCTGGCGTCCAATGTTTTATTTTCTTTTAAGTTATTTTGAGTTTGTTTTGAGTTTGATGCAAATTTGCAATGCATGAGGGTCATCCTTTTGTGTTAAATGGCTGCATAAAACAAGCATTTGTTGAGTCTCATGTTGATAAGAGTATTAAAACTTGAAAAAGATCAGTTTAAGGTAGATTTAGAAAAGAAGAAAAAATGCGATTAATTTGCGATTAATCGCGAGTTAACTATGGACAAACATGCGATTAATCAGATTTAATATTTTAATCGATTGACAGCACTAGTAAAGATACATAATAGAAAAAGTAACAAAACAGTATAACAACAAGCAACAATAAATATATATATATATATATATATATATATATATATATATATATATATATATATATATATATATATATATATATATATATATATATATATATATATATATATATATATATATATATATATATATATATATATATATATATTAGGGGTGTAACGGTACACAAAAACCACGGTACTGTACGTACCTCGGTTTTGAAGTCAAGGTTCGGTACGGGTTTTCGGTACAGTGGGGGAAAGTTTGGCTTTCCATGTTCCACTCAGGGGTGATGTAGTGTGCAGTAACTAATTGCACTTGTAAGGCTGTCAACGAATATTCTATATTGAAATTAATAATCGACTTGTAATTTTTTTTTTTATAAATAATAATTATATTAGATTGTGAAAAAAACAGCCCCCGGTGGGCGGTCGTTAGTGGTTAACATACCGTTGTATTCGTTCGGTACACTACACAGCCGTTCGGTACGGTACGGTACACACTGAAGCGGTTCGGTTCGGTACGGATACGTGTACCTTTACACCCCTAATATGTATATATCATAAGGAACACACCAACATTATTCAGTAGAAAGCTCTCCGGCTGCAGGCTAGCCTAGCTTAGCACAAATGAATGGAAGCGGATACAGACCTCTAGCCTAGCTTAAAACTCTGGTCTGTATCCGCTTCCATTAATTTGTGCTAGCTAGGCTTGCGGCCTGATAGCTTTCTACTGAACGCACAGACATGGAAGATATGTCTTCTTGTCTGACTCTGGAGAAGATGGTAAGCACATTTCCCATAAGGTTGGTGTTTTCCTTTAAGAATAATGGTTATAAACCTCATAGTATAATAAGCAATTGTTTTCTTTTAGCCATTAGCGGGCAGTAGCGTCGCCTGAACACCATGTTGGATCGACACGTTGCTGTTTAGCCCAGTCAGTGTGCAGGAACATTCCCTCCAATCCTCACATGTTGTTTTATATGCTGCTCCTGGTCTGAACACAGGTTGGATGTTGCACAACTCCGTCAGACAGAGGATTAGACACATGTGATAGGAGACACGATGTATGTGTGTGTGTGAGAGAGAGATAGAGA
>NW_028170397.1:0-17974 GCF_963971535.1 Notolepis coatsorum
ACATTTTGAATTTGAATTTGACAGAGAGAGAGAGAGAGAGAGAGAGAGAGAGAGAGAGAGAGAGAGAGAGAGAGAGAGAGAGAGAGAGAGAGAGAGAGAGAGAGAGAGACAGAGACAGACACAGATCGAGAGAGAGACAGAGAGAGAAAGAAATTACTTGTAATAAATAGACAGCATTATCTCAATACTTCTATGTTTAGATCATTAAAGGTCATTGGCATCTAGACCTGAGCCTGAACAGCCTGGACTGCGCTGAGAAAGAACTCTATTATTGATCAACGACATCGCTGGGAAGTAAGAAATAGGGCCAGGGTTCCAAAAATCCAGAACTATCCCATTACATACATTCAATATCAAATACTTCACTACTTTTATGTTAAGTAGAATGTTGAATTGGAGTCCTAATTTATCTGGGCATTTCTACTCTTAGGTAAGTAGAGGAGCTGTTGGTGTTTAAGCTATGGCTCTGGTGTGATATGTTTGGAGCTCCTACAATGCAGAGTCTGCGTGGGTTTGAGTGTAAATGACAAGGTAAATATAGCAGCCAAACCTCACCTCTATCAGTCAAATGTTAAGGAGACACAGAACAGCATTTATGCCAGACACTATGAGACAGAAACTCACTCTCACACACACGCACACACACACACACACACACACACACACACACACACACACACACACACACACACACACACACACACACACACACACACGCACACACACATACACATACACACACACACACACACACACACACACACACAC
Source organism: Notolepis coatsorum (assembly GCF_963971535.1). Classification (NCBI taxonomy): domain Eukaryota; kingdom Metazoa; phylum Chordata; class Actinopteri; order Aulopiformes; family Paralepididae; genus Notolepis; species Notolepis coatsorum. The sequence goes on from NW_028170397.1 coordinate 769, forward strand.
ACACATACATGCTCCATGGTGACCTCTCATTGACCTCCCCCCCGCGCAGGAACTTTGGGTAGGCTCTTGAGACCTGAGGCCATCTAAACATAGTAAAACGTGACCTTAGGTGTGTGTGTGTGTCTGTATGTGCGCACGTGTGTGTGTCTATGTGCGTGTGCATGTGCATGTGAGGAAGTCTGAGTACATATACATAATTACTACTAGACCAACAACTTGACTAGGAACAGCGTGATATATCCCTTGGTTGTGGTGTGTGTGTGTGTGTGTGGTATGGTGTGGTGTGTGTGTGTGTGTGGGGGGAGGGGGGGGGGGTCAGTGGAGCCAAACAAAGACATAAATCACTCTACACCGTCCTGAGAAAACTACTGTGTAGTAGAAGCATGAAAACAGACAATAACACACTGATAATTATGTGTCACGACTGTTGGTGAAGATTCATTAACTGTTGGTTTGAAATAATACAACCTTTCACCGTAGCTTCTTCAGTAGTTAACTACTTTGGGTCATGTGGTTTAGGTAGTTCATTACAAACGACATATTTCCTTAGGAATGTTTCATTTCCCTGATTCCACCTCGATGGCTGCCCCATCCCCTCCTTAAAACACACCCAAAGTAGCTTTTAGGTTTACTAAAGTAGCTTTTAGGTTTACTAAAGTAGCTTTTAGGTTGTAAAGTAGCTTTTAGGTTGACTAAAGTAGCGTTTAGGTTGTAAAGTAGCTTTTAGGTTGACTAAAGTAGCTTTTAAGTTGACTAAAGTAGCTTTTAGGTTGTAAAGTAGCTTTTAGGTTGACTAAAGTAGCTTTTAGGTTGTAAAGTAGCTTTTAGGTTGACTAAAGTAGCTTTTAGGTTGTAAGGTAGCTTTTAGGTTGACTAAAGTAGCTTTTAGGTTGACTAAAGTAGCTTTTAGGTTGTAAAGTAGCTTTTAGGTTGACTAAAGTAGCGTTTAGGTTGTAAAGTAGCTTTTAGGTTGACTAAAGTAGCTTTTAAGTTGACTAAAGTAGCTTTTAGGTTGTAAAGTAGCTTTTAGGTTGACTAAAGTAGCGTTTAAGTTGACTAAAGTAGCTTTAGGTTGTAAAGTAGCTTTTAGGTTGACTAAAGTAGCTTTTAAGTTGACTAAAGTAGCTTTTAGGTTGTAAAGTAGCTTTTAGGTTGTAAGGTAGCTTTTAGGTTGACTAAAGTAGCTTTTAAGTTGACTAAAGTAGCTTTTAGGTTGTAAAGTAGCTTTTAGGTTGACTAAAGTAGCTTTTAAGTTGTCGTGGAAATATATTATCATGTTCTTATATATCTGTGTGGAGATATCATGTTATACAGCTTGAGTTTCAATATGACCAGATTGACTGGTTAATGTGTGTATGTCTCTTTAAGATCACTCTGACATCCTACCAGTCATAACAAAGTTGTTGTTTACTGAGAAACCATTTTGTTTACCTTCGTCATCATATCTGATATAATATGTTTAGTCTGACAACTGTGTATTTAACATATGTCTGAACAGAACTCTTGGTCAATTCATGGCCAGACGCTACTGTGTAAACATGTGTCTCTGACTGTGGGTTGAACTTTCATTGTGGCCACGGTGAAATAAACTTTTCTATTATTAATAATGACTCAGAATGATTAATGTAAACGGCTCATCGTTTGTCCTTTAATAATTCCCATTACAAAGTTGACTAAAGTAGCTTTTAGGTTGTAAAGTAGCTTTTAGGTTGACTAAAGTAGCTTTTAAGTTGACTAAAGTAGCTTTTAGGTTGTAAAGTAGCTTTTAGGTTGACTAAAGTAGCTTTTAAGTTGACTAAAGTTGCTTTTAGGTTGTAAAGTAGCTTTTAGGTTGACTAAAGTAGCTTTTAGGTTGTAAGGTAGCTTTTAGGTTGACTAAAGTAGCTTTTAAGTTGACTAAAGTAGCTTTTAGGTTGTAAAGTAGCTTTTAGGTTGACTAAAGTAGCTTTTAGGTTGGTCTCTCTCTCTCTGTCTCTCTCTCTCTGTCTCTCTCTCTCTCTCTCTCTCTGCGCAATATCCTGATCATACACACACACACACACACACACACACACACACACACACACACACACACACACACACACACACACACACACACACACACACACACACACACACATTGTTCTTGTAAATATGTTGTCTGCTGTTCCCCTTCACACATCCACATATACATGCACATGATGATGTACATAATCAGGACAAGTGTTTCATTGTTTTGTGATGTTTTATATGAATCCACTAATCAAATTCTGAATACAAAGAATTTTTTTTAAAGATTTGAGGTCCACCATTGTTTTAAGAACCTTTAAGGATACAACCCTTACAAAATACTATCATGGTCGTTTTTTAATATTACCATGGTACCTGGCATTGTATAAATAATTTACTTATCATGATAAAGGTCATGTATCACCATGGTATCAATTCTGTACTTAGCCCTTTCACTACCACACTACAGAAGGTTAACCTTCCGGGTTAACCTTCTGTAGTGTGGTTGTGAAAGGGTTAACCCTTTGTCGTGTGGCATTAAAAGGGTTAACCTTCTGTATTGTCGCAGTGAAAGGGTTAACTATTTTAGTAGTGAAAGGGTTAAGCGACGCTTTCACTCCACCACACGGTCCGGGAGACTGCAATTCAAAACTGGCCCCTGTAAATGTCCAAACCAAACCCTCTCCAATGTACAATCCCCCCCCCCCCACCCCATCTACCCAACCGCCCCCCCCCCCCCCCCCACCCCACCTACCCAACCTCCTCCAATGTACAGTTTCTTCCCCCTCAAATGTATATACTCTCTTTTTAGACTATTTTTGTACTCATAAACAGTACTGTATATTTGTACTCTGGTATGTCATAAATGTCTAGATGCAACAGTACTGTCTACCTGTATGTCATGTATGTCATATATGTTATGATGAATTGAAAATGGGGGACCCTGATGTAAACAAGACGAAAGTCTTTCTCTGGTCTGCATCCCCTTAACAATTGTGTGTATTGAGCCGTACTGTATTGTACCCATTCTGCAATCTGTTAATAAAAATTGCAATCAATCAATCCGGCTGCCTACTGTCTTAAAGCAAGAATGGAACAGAGTCTTGCTAGTTGCACACACACACACACACACACACGCAGGCACGCACGCACACACACACACACACACACACACACACACACACACACACACACACACACACACACACACACACACACACACACACACACACACACACACACACACACACACAGCCAAACTCACCATCCATTGTGTCTCCATCTCCTACCCCCAGAGTCACACGGACGGCCCCCACGGCCAGCCAGCTATAGCTCTCTAGAGAAAGGGGCTTTGGACGGGGATCTCTCTCTGGCCTAATGGGATTTCCATTCAGGCCATTTACCTTGGTGCCGGGGCAGCGGGGAGAGAGCAGTTTGGGGGCTTTGTGTCGGAGCAGTGGACTGGGGATGGGGCACGGCGCCTAGGCCTCACTCCTGACTGCAGGGGCCTGGGATTACCCAGCAAGCCACTGCAAGGGCCCTGGTACTCAGGACTGGATTAAAGAATGGACTGGAACACAGACGGACAGACAGACAGGTAGACGGGCAGACAGACGTACGGACAGATAGGTAGACTGGCGGACAGACAGGTAGACGGGCGGGCAGACAGGTAAACGGGCAGACAGACAGGCGGACAGACAGGTAGATGGGCGGGTAGACAGGCGGGCAGACAGGCGGACAGACAGGTAGACGGGCGGACAGACAGGCGGACAGACAGGTAGACGGGCGGACAGACGGGCAGGCAGACAGACACACACACACACACATGGTGGTGTTGCTACCGGTATATCTTTGAGGACCTTGCATTGACTTTGATTAGAATCACAATCAGAAACCAACTACAGCAGTACAGACATACAGCAACTACAGCACTTAACTTAACTTAATTTAACTTAACTTATCTGAACTTACAGTTCTTCTCAATTGTTTAAAAGTGTTTCCTCAACGTCTCAAAACTCTGAAAAGAAAACTGAAAAGAGTTAACCATTTTGTCAAAACTCCCACAAAAACACTACCATCAAAATACAGTTAATATAATATGTGTAACGGATGGTACCGCGAAGCGCAGTCACGAAGGACTTCATATGTTGTGAAGTGACTGGGGTGAGTAGCGGTACTATGGGTTAAACTCACTCTCATCCTCAAAAGACACATAGACACGTTACAAAGCAGTGAGTTCACTTCTTGGTATAGCGGTTTGTGCTGTTGCACGTGGCGTGGGAGACCCGGGTTCGAAACTCTCTCGGGGCATCGAAGTTTAAGGTGACGATGTCACAACCGTTACATATGTTTGGCTTCATGGGGCCATGTTGTATATTAAAATGTATAAATGTTTTCCTTTTTTTAGGAAATAAGGCCCATTAAGTCTGCTGAGAAACATGGCTTTACACATCTGGCTTTGAAGAGAAGTCTAACTGAAGAGGAGTATGAAGACACACTTCTTATGGGTGATCTCTCTCTCTCTCACTCCGCCCCCCCCTCTCTCTCTCTCCATCTCTCTCTCTCTCTTTCCCTCTCCATCTCTCTCCCTCTCTCTCCCTCTCTCTCTCCCCACGGGCCTCTGTGCATCTCTGTGCAGAGCGGCCCGGGTCTGAGTGGATTAGGCAGCTTGATCTGTGTAGCAGTAAGTAATGTGCCATAAGCCCAGGAATTCTACCGTTCACACAAGACAACCCTGCAGGAATGAGCCCCCCCCTTCTCCTCTTCCTCCCTCCCTCATTCTCATTCTCTCTCATTCTCTCTCTCTCTCTCTTATTTAGTCAGCTTGGGCAGCGAATCACAGTCCAGAGCTGCAGTGTTTTGGCAACACGCGCTGGGTGGACCAGGCAGGTTCAGAGGAAGGTCACGCTGGACGGAGGAGAGGAGAGGAGGAGGAGATGAGGAGGAGATGAGGAGAGAGGGAGAGGAGGAGAGGGGAGAGAGGGAGAGGGGAGGAGAGAGATGAGGAGAGAGGGAGAGAAGGAGATGAGAGGGAGAGGAGGAGATGAGGAGAGAGGGAGGGGGAGGAGGAGAGGGAGAGGAGGGGAGAGTGGGAGGAGGAGAGGAGGGGAGAGAGGGGAGGAGATGAGGAGAGAGGGAGAGGAGTAGAGGAGGGGAGAGGGGAGGAGAGAGAGAGGGAGAGGAGGAGAGGGGAGGAGAGAGATGAGGAGAGAGGGAGAGGAGGGGAGGAAGAGGAGGAGATGAGGAGAGAGGGAGGGGGAGGAGGAGAGAGGGAGAGGAGAGTGGGAGGAGAGAGGGAGAGGAGGAGAGGAGAGGGGGAGGGGAGAGGAGGAGAGAGGGAGAGGAGGGGAGAGGGGAGGAGAGAGGAGGAGAGAGGGAGAGGAGGAGAGAGGGAGAGGAGGAGAGAGGGGAGGAGAGAGTGAGAGGAGGGGAGAGAGGGAGAGGAGGAGATGAGGAGAGGAGATGAGGAGAGGAGAGAGGGAGAGGAGGAGATGAGGAGAGAGGGAGGGGGAGAGAGAGAGAGGAGGGGAGAGTGGGAGGAGGAGAGGAGGGGAGAGGGGGAGGAGGGGAGGGGAAGAGAGGGAGAGGAGGAGAGGAGAGAGGGGAGGAGATGAAGAGAGAGGGAGAGGAGGAGAGAGGGAGAGGAGGGGAGAGGGAGAGGAGGGGAGAGGGAGATGAGGAGAGAGAGGAGAGAAGAGGAGAGCAGTAGGCCAAAGGTTAGAGAAGCAGTCTTGTATTCAGAAGGTCGCTGGTTCAGATCCCTGAACAAACAGGAAAATCCAGACACACATACACATACATACAAACACACACACACACACACACACACACACACACACACACACACACACACACACACACACACACACACACACACACACACACACACACACACATTCCCATCCATCTCCTTGCCCTCAAAATTCTTGTCTGTGTGTAGCCTACTCCAGAGTGTGCACGTTTGCACGCGTGTGCATGCGACTGTGTGTGTTTTTACGTGTGCGCTATCAGGTCCATTATGCGTGCGAGCCACTGCACCTGTCTTCACACCTGGGCCATGCCCACCTGTGTCAGTATAAGCTCCGCCCACATGTGCTGGTATGAGCTCCGCCCACCTGTGCTGGTATGAGCTCCGCCCACCTGTGCTGGTATAAGCTCCACCCACCTGTGCTGGTATGAGCTCGTGCTGCATATAGCCACCAGGTCCCTGGTGTCGTGTTACGTACAGGTGGCAGCGTGAAACCCCCCTCAGCTCCGGGGCGGGACCTCCGGCTCCAGAGGGCGGGGCCTTCACAAGGCAAACAAACTCTGTCCAACGTGGAAGTAACCGGCGATACTTATAATTTATATACTTATATATACTCATGTTATTTCCCCTTAATATGTAGTTAATATTTGCATATATAGCTAATTCACAATTGTAGAAGTTTAGACAACTTTCAAATGTATAGTAAATCAAATCAAATCAAATGTATTTGGGCCGGACACGTCTTCTTTAAAGTCAAGAAGAAACATAACAATAAGTCAAGAACAAAACAAGAACACCATAAGGTCCAACAAATTTAAAATAAATGAATGAATGCAACACTCCCAGACATACCCCACGCGAAGGTAAGGAAAAACTCACTAAAACCTAACAATAGGGAAAAATGCACCACAGGCAGTGTGGAGGAGAGAAACCTTAGAAGGGCCATTCAAGGGGGATCTCCCTTCTTAGATGTCGGTGATAGTAGTGTTGCAGACTAACAGTTGGTAAGCATGCACTCATGTGTGTAGTGAAACACAGATGAGTGCATGCAATAGCAACTGAACATTTTGAAAAATTAAAGATAGAGCTGATAGCGATAGCAACTGAACATTTTGAAAGATTAAAGATAGAGCCGATAGCGAATCTATTTGAGGCACAGGGGCGGCGCAAAGAGGGTTGCGTCCTCCCCGTCTTAATCACGGGACGTTCAACACTCCGGTCATCGCTCCGAGACAGCCGGAGACAGGGAGATAGGGGGCGGCGCAGAGAGGGTCGCAACCTCCCCGACATCATTGCGGGACGTCCAGCACTCCGGTCACCACTACGAGACCGCCGGAGACAGGGAGACAGGAGGGCACGCAGAGAGGGTCGCATCCTCCCGGCCTTCATCACGGGATGTCCGACACTCCGGTCAGCACTCCGGGACAGCAACTCACAGGGAGACAGGGAGACGGGACAGGCGTTAGACAGTCCATGCTGGCGCTTCCCACTCTGCATCTCTGTCACGAGCTCCGTCGCAAAAAAACAAACATCAAATACTCCAGGACGCCTGGCCGGACTGCTCTCTGATACTAAACTATATACAGAAACATCTCAACATGCTCCACAGAGCTTTGGAAAGGCTTGGTTTGTGTGTGTGTGTGTGGGGGGGGGGGGGGGGGGGGGGCTACTACTATATATTGAAATTCTTTTATTGGGAAAACCACATTGAGGTACAGTATCTCGTTTTCGAGAGGGTCCCACATTTTGTGCAATGTAATTCAGAACACATGACACACAACAACAACAACAAAAATTTAATAAATACAGGACACATACAAAAACACAACAGAACAAGTACACATTGTAAGAGGATATGTCTCATTATAAGAGGATAAGAGGATATGTCTCAATCTCCATCATAATAGGCCCACTCCACGGCAGTCACATGACGTTGCCACCGCAGGGCAAACAAATATGATTACCCCGCGATGACACCGCCAGGCAGCCGCCGCGAGAAAGGCCCAACAAAACATTCGAAGGGTGAGTAGAATACAGGATGTAATAGAAGTTGAGCACCGGTACTGGCAGGAGAAGAGGAGCAATCAACCCGCCCAACGAGCGCCCAAATCAACCAATCACCCCCCCCCCCCCCCCCCCTGCCTAAAAATAGTACTACTACTACTACTACTACTACTACTACTACTACTACTACTACTACTACTACTACTACTACTACTACTACTACTACTACTACTACTACTACTACTACTACTACTACTACTAATACTACTGCTACTACTACTACTACTACTACTACTACTACTACTACTACTACTACTACTACTACTACTACTGCTACTACTACTAATACTACTACTGCTACTACTACTACTACTACTACTACTACTGCTACTACTACTACTACTGCTACTACTACTACTACTACTGCTACTACTACTACTACTGCTACTACTACTACTACTACTACTACTACTGCTGCTACTACTACTACTACTACTGCTACTACTAATACTACTACTGCTACGACTACTACTACTGCTACTACTACTACTGCTACTACTACTGCTACTACTAATACTACTACTACTACTGCTACTACTACTACTACTACTACTACTACTACTACTACTACTACTACTACTACTACTACTACTACTACTACTACTATACTACTACTACTACTACTACTACTACTACTACTACTGCTACTACTAATACTACTACTGCTACTACTACTACTGCTGCTACTACTACTACTACTATTACTGCTACTACTACTACACGTTTACTTCACTACATATTACTACCTAATACACTACTATTTGAACCCTTAAGACAAAGAACCACATTCTACCATTTAAATGAGAGGCAGTTAAATCATTTTGTGTCCTGTACTGTGCAGGACAGTGATGCAACAGTAGCAGGACAGTGGATCACAGTGATGTAGCAGGACAGTGATGTAGCAGGACAGTGGTGTAGCATCACAGTGATGTAGCAGGACAGTGCATCACAGTGATGTAGCAGGACAGTGATGTAGCATCACAGTGATGTAGCAGGACAGTGATGTAGTAGGACAGTGATGTAGCAGGACAGTACATCACAGTGATGTAGCAGGACAGTGATGTAGCAGGACAGTACATCACAGTGATGTAGCAGGACAGTGATGTAGCAGGACAGTGATGTAGCAGGACAGTACATCACAGTGATGTAGCAGGACAGTGATGTAGCAGGACAGTGATGTAGCAGGACAGTGATGTAGCAGGACAGTACATCACAGTGATGTAGCAGGACAGTGATGTAGCAGGACAGTACATCACAGTGATGTAGCGTACATCACAGTGATGTAGCAGGACAGTGATGTAGCAGGACAGTACATTACAGTGATGTAGCAGGACAGTGATGTAGCAGGACAGTGATGTAGCAGGAGACATTGATGTAGCAGGACAGTACATCACAGTGATGTAGCAGGACAGTGATGTAGCAGGACAGTACATTACAGTGATGTAGCAGGACAGTACATTACAGTGATGTAGCAGGACAGTTAAAGGTGTATTCCACCCAAATGGTTAGCAGGACAGTGATGTAGCAGGACTGTACAGTACAGTACAGTGGACAGTGGTAAAATGGCTGCAGGACAGTTAAAGGTGTATTCCACCCAAATAGTGTTAAAGGTTATAACCCAAATCGAATGATTTTAAAGGTGTATTCCACCCAAATTGTTTTAAAGGTTATAATACAGTAGCAGTACAGTGGATCACAGTGATGCAACAGTAGCAGGACAGTTAAAGGTGTATTCCACCCAAATGGTTAGCAGGACAGTGATGTAGCAGGACTGTACAGTACAGTACAGTGGACAGTGGTAAAATGGCTGCAGGACCGTTAAAGGTGTATTCCACCCAAATAGTGTTAAAGGTTATAACCCAAATCGAATGATTTTAAAGGTGTATTCCACCCAAATTGTTTTAAAGGTTATAATACAGTAGCACTACAGTGGATCACAGTGATGCAACAGTAGCAGGACAGTTAAAGGTGTATTCCACCCAAATGGTTAGCAGGACAGCACCATCACAATGTGCAGGAGGTGTGTACAGTAGCAGTACAGTAGCGGTACAGTAGGTGTACAGTAGCAGTACAGTAGGTGTACAGTAGCAGTACAGTAGATGTACAGTCGCAGGACAGTTAAAGGTGTATTCCACCCAAATGGTTAGCAGGACAGTACATCACAGTGATGCAACAGTAGCAGGACAGTTAAAGGTGTATTCCACCCAAATGGTTTTAAAGGTTCTAATACCAAAATGTGTCTTCCCGAATCATTTTAAAGGTGTATTCCACCCAAATGGTTTTAAAGGTTCTAATACCCAAATGTGTCTTCCCGAATCATTTTAAAGGTGTATTCCACCCAAATGGTCTTAAAGGTTCTAATACCCAAATGTGTCTTCCCGAATCATTTTAAAGGTGTATTCCACCCAAATGGTTTTAAAGGTTCTAATACCCAAATGTGTCTTCCCGAATCATTTTAAAGGTGTATTCCACCCAAATGGTCTTAAAGGTTCTAATACCCAAATGTGTCTTCCCGAATCATTTTAAAGGTGTATTCCACCCAAATGGTTTTAAAGGTTCTAATACCCAAATGTGTCTTCCCGAATCATTTTAAAGGTGTATTCCACCCAAATGGTTTTAAAGGTTCGAATAACCAATTGTGTTATGGTGTCTTCCCCAAATCCTTTTAAAGCTTATAACCCCAAATCGTTTGAATGAATAAATGAATGAAATGGGACTATGAAGTCTTTATTTGTAACACATGTGAGATGGGCAGCACACACGCATTCCTTACGGGGGGTTGCCATTGAAATGTCATCTGCGCTTGACCCATCCTGTCATCCTTCATCCTGTCGTGGGTCCGCTCCAATACAATACCTTGCCAATCCAAGTGCTCCTGTTCATCTTCATCAGGGACGTGACAGCATTAGCGATCAGTTCTGCATGTTTTTCCATTCTTTCGTTTTTATTTTTGTATTCCCACAAATAGCTTTAAAGGTGTATTCATCCCAAATGTTTCTAAAACTTTATTCCACCCAAAGTTAAAATACTACTTCATGTTCAACTCCTAAAGGTATATATGCTTGAATTACATTCAAGTAATCTCATGACTTCCAGCTGGCTATAATGGAGGCGGTGAGCCCTCTAGTGTTCAAACATAAATAAGACACTATTCTAGACAAAATTAATTCTAATATTCTAGCAATACAAATCCAACAAGTTGGCCTTGGCCTCTACACACCGGCGCCTAATTGTGCCTTAAACTAAACACAATTACAAAATATATATATATATATCGGAGAAGCTACCGACATAATCAAAACACTCATATGGCCCTTACACTGTGTCTACGTACGTGACTTCTATTTTAACTTCTATTTTTTTTACATGCTATACTATTTTATTTCACTTATCTTTTGTCTAGCACAGTCTCTGGAGCGTAACAGAAAGAAGCATTTTGTATAAAAGTATTCTGTACTTCTGTATGACAACTATTAAAGAAACTTGAACTTGAAAGTTGATACATGACATACAGATAGACAGTACTGCTACATCTATACATTTATGACATACCAGATTTGCAAATACAGTACCGTTTGTGATACATGGCAGGCATGTTAGACATCGTTTTGCCTCCTGAGCACAGTGATGTACAGGTGCAGCTCAATAAATTAGAATATCGTGGAAAAGTATATATTTAGCTGTATTGATGCAGTAATTTGTGCAAAAGGAGCCCCAACCGCGTGAATACTTTCGGTAAGCAACAAGCCCTTCCACGTTGCTCTGATTGGCCGAGCGTGCGCATGCACATGAGCCGCAACAAGCCCCTCAGCCAGGCAGCAATACTAAGGTCCGCTTAATGCAATTTATACAAATGGAAGTATTGATTTCGCCGTAACAAATCATTAAAAAAATATACCGTTAACTGGAATATGTTGTTTCTTTACACATATGTTGGATTATGTAATTGGTTTGTCATGACAAACCAATAAAAAAGACAAACCAATTACATAATCCAACATATGTGTAAAGAAACAACATATTCCAGTATCTTTTTCTGATCAGTTAGGAGTTGTTTAGAAACAGTGTAAATAATAACAATCAAATAGCACACAAGCTAATACTACTACTACAAGCACAACACATAAACAAGCACATAATTTGTGATCAACTGTAATCCTCATTGTGCAGGTGTTCTCAGTGAGCATGGTGAGGTTATGTGCACACATTCAGATTGTCTTGTCCTTTCATGGTGCTGGTCCTCAAAAAAATTGCAGTTACTTTGTTGGGCAAAAAGAGCAATAGACTTAAGCTAAATTCAGGCAGCCAACCACGTCCAATGGCTGCCGATATCCTCCACCCTAAAAAGGTGCAGGATCACAGAGCCTGAAGAAGAGTGGAGCAGGAGACCAAACACACCCAGGACAGGATGACCACAGTCAGCAGATGAGGGATGGAGCAGGAGAGATGAGGAATGAGATAGGACTAAACAGACCAGTAAGTAGTGATTCCGGGCCCCCTGGGAGACATGCCAAGGAAAGAGAAAAAGTAAAGCATTGTTAGTTAGTATTGTGGCTATATGATGCTAATTATGTGAGTTAGTCAACTGGCCTACTAGAAGGCCTTTTATATGAGATATTTGGTATGGTCAAATATTCAGTATACTCAAGTCCCATTATGGAATATGGGTTTATTTCTGTGGCCACTACTGATGACCATTTTGTATAATGCGTCATTGACAGCAACATCATGTGAAAATGTGCCCCATTGCATTGGAGCCTGGTGAGAGGATACAACATAGTGCTATGTGTCTAAGTACTAAAGCGATCAGTGAAATCTTGGCCTGTACAGCAATATCAGAACCTGAACCAATCCCAGCTACTCACATAACCTGGTTTTAGGTAGAAGCATAAATGTCATAACCTGGCAGATCTCAAAACAAACTGGTCAGACTACTGCTTGACCTTACTCCTAGAACCCACCTCACCCCTGCCCACTTTGACAACCTAGGATGGCTTAGAGTAGACGACAGAGTACAGCAACTTGCAATGGGCCTGGTCAACAAGATACACTATACGACTAAGGTACCCATGTACATGTCAAAATACTTCCCAAAGGTCAGTGAATACCACGATCACAACACCAGAGGGAGCTCCACAAATCATGTTAAACCCAGATTCGGCTCAAACAAGGGACTAAACACGGTTCGCAATTATGCCACATCGATGTGGAACGCCCTACCCAAAGCTGTAAAGCAGGGGTCAGCAACCTTAGGCACGAGTGCCACCATTGGTACACATTATCTAAACCAACATGGCACACTAGCAAATGTGTAAGAGGAACCTTTTTGGAAATGTTGAGTTACTTCTTTCACAGCCATTGGCAGTTGCACAGCCTGTTATTTATGGTACTGTAGGTTGACTGATATACCAGGGATATTTCATGGTCAGAGCCAATGAGAAGGGTCAGTCTGTTGTTGTTTGCCGAACATTGAGTGTTAAACGCCATTTTGAGACCAAACATGAGAACTTTAAAGGATGAGGCAGACAAGGCTGAATGTGTCCAGGTATGGCAAGCAAGCATCTCATAAAGACGGCAGCATTCTCTTATATATTTATGAGAGGAAAATGGTTATTAAAACTATTGCTATGCACGTTGCCTATATGGATGGAATAGAATTACAGATCTGTTGGAGATTTACATTGTGATGTGGTGTCATAATTAACCTTAACATTGATATGGCACACTGGTTAACAAGAACATTTAAAAATGGCACTTCGTATCAAAAAGGTTGCTGATCCCTGCTGTAAAGGAATGTGAATCACTACCCACTTTCAAAACCACTCTCAAAGAGCAACTACGGGAGACTGCAATTCGAAACTGGCCCCTGTAAATGTCCTAACCCAACCCCCTCCAATGTACAGTAAATGACCAAGTATGGTTTCGTCAATATTCCAATGTACAGTTTTGCTTGTACAGTTGTACAGTGTACTTAGTATAATAGTAGTAGTAAAGTATAATTTCTGGGTACTTTTTACACCCCTGTTTATGATGAATTGAAAATGGGGGACCCTGATGTAAACAAGACAAACGTCTTTCTCTGGTCTGCATCCCCTTAACAATTGTATGTATTGAGCTGTTTTGATTGATTGATTGAAAACTTTATTAGCAGATTGCAGAATGGGTACAATATAGTACAGCTCAATACACACAATTGTTAAGGGGATGCAGACCAGAGAAAGACTTTCGTCTTGTTTACATCAGGGACGGGTCCCCCATTTTCAATTCATCAGGACATATATGACATACATGACATACAGATAGACAGTACTGCTACATCTATGTACTGTACTGTACCCATTCTGCAATCTGTTAATAACGTTTTCAATCAATCAAACACAACTACTGTACATAACGTTAAATAGACCGTGGACGACAATTGTTAAGGGGATGCAGACCAGAGAAAGACTTTCGTCTTGTTTACATCAGGGTCCCCATACATGACATACAGATAGACAGTAGGCCTACTGCTACATCTATGTACTGTACTGTACCCATTCTGCAATCTGTTAATAAAGTTTTCAATCAATTCAATCAATCAAACATGTATATATTCCCTCCCCGCCGTATGTATATTTCTCTCCCACCCACCCACCCCCTCCTAATGTACAGTCCCCTCCCCATCATATGTATATACTCTGTCAGGATCTAGGGGTAACAGTACTGTATATTTGAATACCGGTTATGTCACAAATGTATCAGTACTAAATACCTATATGTCCCTATGCCATAAATGTCATGTATGTTGTGTATGTCATAAATGTCTATATGAATTGAAAATGGGGGACCCTGATGGAAACAAGACAAACGTCTTTCTCAGGTCTGCATCCCCTTAACAATTGTATGTATTGAGCCGTACTGTATTGTACCCATTCTGCAATCTGTTAAATAAAGTTTTCATTCATTCACACAACTCTCAAAGCCAACGTAGAGTAGAAAAGATCGCTCCTGTGAATTAGAAAAGCCAGCCCCGCCCCCAGCCTAGTGAATGAGAAAAGCCTGCCCCTAGTGGAGCAGGACAGTCCCTACACAGTACAGTACACAAAATGATCTAACTCCTACTGATTTAAATTGTGTGGACAGCCCATGTATAACGAACCATATTCAATTATTTTTATTAGTGTGGACAGCCCATGTATTTGCAGGTGTAAAATCAACCCATATAATTTATAACCAAACGTTTCTTTATCTCAAGGATTAATTTAATTATAACCAAGTACGGGCAGTAGTTACTTTGCATACAAGACTTACTATCAATTCATAAAACAAAATAAAAACAAACAAGTTTATTAAATATGAAGCCACAACAACCCTATCTGGACAACCACCCTATCTGGACAACCACCCTATCTGGACTACCGACCCTATCTGGACAACCACCCTATCTGGACTACCGACCCTATCTGGGCAACCACCCTATCTGGACTACCGACCCTATATGGACTACTGACCCTATATGGACTACTGACCCTATATGGACTACCGACCCTATCTGGACTACCGACCCTATCTGGACTACCGACCCTATCTGGACAACCACCCTATCTGGACTACCGACCCTATCTGGGCAACCACCCTATCTGGGCAACCACCCTATCTGCACTACCGACCCTATATGGACTACTGACCCTATATGGACTACTGACCCTATATGGACTACTGACCCTATATGGACTACTGACTGTCGTGGAATATATTATCATGTCATTATAGATCTGTGTTGAGATATCATTTCATACAGCTTGACTGTTTCAGTGTGATCAGCTTGACTGGTTAATGTGTGTGTGTCTCTTTAAGGGACTCCAAGATACCAACATCTTCCCAGCCATAGCAAGGTTGTTGTTGCTTCCCGTGACTGGGAACCATTTTTTATTTACCTTCATCATCATATCTGATGTATGGTGTTACGTCTGACAACTGTGTATTTAATTTACGTCTGACCAGAGCTCTTCGTCATTTTATGGCCAGATGCTACTGTGTGAACATGTTGTCTCTGACTGTAAACTGAACTTTCATTGTGGCCACGGTGAAATAAACCTTTCTATTATTAATAATGACTCAGAATGATTAATGTAAGCGGCTCATCGTTTTGTCCTTTAATATTTCCCATTACAAATGGCGACGAGAGATGTTTGTGGGATTTTTTAACTCGATTTTTTATTTATTTTTTAAACCGATGGGTGTCGAGGTCGGCCGCCAAACGGACTCTGCAGAGACCCTATATGGACTACTGACCCTATATGGACTACCGACCCTTTTCATGTGAACTAAACAAGGTTAAGGTGGTCTGACTGTATGGTTATGTGTCCTTCACACCGAAACACGGGACGTGATGTTTTGAACGAGCACCTTTTTACTTTTCGATTCTCGGATAGATTCCACATCATGTACACGGTTCTTTAAGTAGAGTAGAGGAGTAGACTCTCACTCTTAAAAGAAAGAGTGCTTTAGCGGCTAGGTGGTGTAGTGGGCAAGGCACTCGCCACCAATGTGGAGACGCTGGGTTCGCGTGTTCGAATCCAGCTCTCCACATTGTTTTCAGTTTAGCTGGTCGTCCGCAGTAATACACATTGGCCGTATTACGGGGAGGGAAACTGAAGGGTGGGGATCGAACGTTGTGAACAAGCGACTCCTACAAGTCGGTTGGTGCGCCTGCGCAGTAGAATCAGGAAGTGTCGGGGGCAGCGTGAGCCTCCCACGCGTTACTCCTCGACACTGAGAGATCGAGCTGCGCAGGTGAAAAGATGCGACTGCTGTTACCTCAAGTACCGGAGGGGACTTGTGCTATGTATGACTTAGTCCACATTGCAGCCGGCTTGTGGGAGGCAAGAAACAGCGTTCGTGACAGGGGAGGGTTGAATTGGATGATACGAAAATTGGGATGGGAGAAAAATATAGAAAATGGGAGAAAAAGTGGATCAAAAAAAAAAAAAGAAAGAGTGCTTTCTTTCTATCGATAATACATGTCTCTGACTTGACTGGAAAAAAACGGGCTTCCAAGTATAAACAGACTTCAACTTACCGGTAGTAGTAAAGAATTTTGGTACTTGTTTCACTACTAACCCCCCCCCCCCCCCCCCCCCACTGACATCTGTTGCCCGGGGCTGTCGTGCCGACCCCTCCCTGCCTTGTGACACGTGGGGGGAGGGGAGGGGGGCCCCCGGGGCAGGCCTCCCCGAGACAAGGCCCCAGGCTACAGTTTCACTCCTCCGGGGGGGGGGGGGGGGGGGGCTGGTTGGGCTGGGTCGGGGGATGTGGGGGGGGGGCGGCCTGAGAGGGGTGGGGGAGATTCCTTTAGAATGAGGGGGAGGGGTCCCACACCACCACCACCACCCAGTCACTCCTCCCCCTCCGCTATTCCCATCT
>NW_028170396.1:0-17500 GCF_963971535.1 Notolepis coatsorum
ACTCGCAACAACAAACAACAAACACAACACAGCAAAAACAACAACAAAGGCGGGGGATTACGGATGAACGAGAGGGAATCACCTGCATGAGGACAGTGACCGCTGCCCCCCCCCCCCCCCCGTCTCGTCGTGTGTATATAAATATAAATATATAAATAAACCTGAAACGAGATGGTGTGCCAACGGCAGAGTGTTATGGATTACACTGTTTGTTTAAATCCACGTTATGGGTGGATTAGCTGGCGACTCTCCTTCTCCTCTCTCTCTCTCTTCCTCTCTCTCTCCTCTCTCTCTCTCTCTCTCTCTCTCTCTCTCTCTCTCTTCTCTCCCCACCTCTCTCCTCTCTTCTCCTCTCTCTCTCTCTCTCTCTCTCTCTCCTCTTCTCTCTCTCTCTCCCTCCCCCCCTCTCTCTCTCTCTCTCTCTCTCTCTCTCTCTCCTCTCTCTCTCTCTCTCTCTCTCTCTCTCTGCCGGCTATATGCGGGACGACCGACCGGGGCCGAGGTCAAAGGTCAGCGAGGCGAAGGGCTGCGGTAAGAAGGTCCTCAAAACAAAGCTGGAGTCTCTGACCTGACAGAACTCCTCCAGACACGGTGCTCCTCTGGCTGTGACAGCAGGTCACGTCACGCTGAGCCCTGCGCTTGTTCAGCAGAGCTGTTGTTGGATTACATGTCAGGCCCGACCACCGCCGGCAACAAGAGTCATTAAAGTTCACGTGAAGAATTTGGAAACCAGGTTCCTTATTAATATGCTTTTCCGGTTGCTGTACTACTTTGCCGTTTAAAAAAAAAAAAAAAAATTTTTTTAATGGGTGTTTTTTTTTTTTCTTCATTTAAAGTCAGAGTTGTGCAACTATTGGCCAGAAGCAAGTGTCCCCTTACAACTGTAAAAAAGAAGACTGTAAAAAAGAAGACTGTAAAAAAGAAGACTGTAAAAAAGAAGACTGTAAAAAAGAAGACTTGTAAAAAAGAAGACTGTAAAAAAGAAGACTGTAAAAAAGAAGACTGTAAAAAAGAAGACTGTAAAAAAAGAAGACTGTACAAAAGAAGACTGTAAACAAGAAGACTGTAAAAAAGAAGACTGTAAATGTCTGGCAGCAACGGTTGCCAAATACTTACTGTCAAAAATTACAGTAAAAATCAACCACATTGACAGATTACAACCTTTATTTAATGGTTAATATTTTTTTGATAAAAGGTCATTTTTACTGTATTTTTATGGCATTTACACTTAAAGTAGAAAAACAAAAGTATAATCTGTAAAATAATACAGTGAATTTCCTGTGAAAAAACGTTTTTCTTTTACAGTGTATGACATGAGGCGGTGATCGGCTCATCTTTGTTTGTTTTCTTTATCGATCTAAATCAAATCAAATCCAATTTGATTTATCGATCTACAAGCACAAGCAGGAGAACAGCTGTTCCTGAGCCAAGAAACACACACAATTTTTTTTTTTAATTTATATATGGCAAGGGGGAAAAGATGAGCTTATTCGCCCCCCCCCCCCCCCCCCCCCCCCCCATCTCCATTCTGCACAGCATTCTTCTGAGACACAGAAATCTGAAAATAATACCTTCAATATTTATGCACGTGGTCCCGCCCTGACCCCTGACCCCGCCCACTGGGACAGATTAACTATGACTTTCTGAAATGTTTTCTTTTCCTGTGCAAAGCAGAAGCATCTCCGTTAGTGTGCCACCGTTTAAACCCTTTCACTACCACACTACCAAAGGGTTAACCCTTTCACTGCAACAATACAGAAGGGTTAACCCTGCCACTGCCACACGACAACGGGTTAACCCTTCCACTGCCACACGACAAAGGGTTAACCCTTTCACGACCACACATTACAGAAGGTTAACCTTTCACTACCACACTACAGAAGGTTAACCTTTCACTACCACACTACAGAAGGGTTAACCCTTCCACTGCCACACGACAACGGGTTAACCCTTCCACTGCCACACGACAAAGGGTTAACCCTTTCACGACCACACATTACAGAAGGTTAACCTTTCACTACCACACTACAGAAGGTTAACCTTTCACTTTCACTATTACAGCATACTACAGGCGGTTAACCGTCTGCAGTGTGGTAATAATAATAATAATAATAATAATAATAATAATAATAATAATAATAATAATAATAATAATAATAATAATAATAATAATAATAATAATAATAATAATAATAATAATAATAATAATAATAATAATAATAATAATAATAATAATAATAATAATAATAATAATAATAGTAATAGTAATAATAATAATAATAATAATAATAATAATAATAATAATAATAATAATAATAATAATAATAATAATAATAATAATAATAATAATATTAATAATAATAATAATAATAATAATAATAATAATAATAATAATAATAATAATAATAATAATAATAATAGTAATAATAATAATAATAATAATAATAATAATAATAATAATAATAATAATAATAATAATAATAATAATAATAATAATAATAATAATAATAATAACTATTGTACTATTTGTTAGCACTTTTCATACAGAAGTTGCAGTTCAAAGTGCTTCACAACAGTAAAAAATACAGGCATAAGCGAGCATGAAAAAGATAGAGAGGTAAATCACAGTGTTTCACATTAGGATCTAGCATCCCAATAGGTTCTCTGTTTACAGTTTCATTCAATAATACAAATAATAAAAATAGTTTAAAATGATTCGGTTTAAAAATAGTCTAAAAAATTATAAAATAGAACGGACATACAACAGGGTAGTGAAAGCGATGGTAGTAGTGAAAGGGTTAACCTTCTGTAGTGTGGTAGTGAAAGGGTAACCTCTGTAGTGTGGTAGTGAAAGGTTAACCTTCTGTAGTGTGGTAGTGAAAGGTTAACCTTCTGTAGTGTGGCAGTGAAAGGGTTAACCTTCTGTAGTGTGGTAGTGAAAGGGTTAACCTTCTGTAGTGTGGTAGTGAAAGGGTTAACCTTCTGTATTGTGGTAGTGAAAGGGTTAACCTTCTGTATTGTGGTAGTGAAAGGGTTAACCTCTGTAGTGTGGTAGTGAAAGGGTTCATCTTCTGTAGTGTGGTAGTGAAAGGTTAACCTTCTGTAGTGTGGTAGTGAAAGGGTTAACCTGCTGTAGTGTGGTAGTGAAAGGGTTAAATCGTTCTCTAATGAAGGTCCAGAGCTCAAATGGACGCTATTATTGGCTATATTCGGGGGACTTTAATTAATACACCCATCATAGCGTGTTTTTGGTATAAATGTCCCGAATTTCTATAGAGGCAATGCTATTTTATGAAAATATAAACAATTATGAAATATGACAAAAGTTAGATTTTCTTTTTTTTTACTAGATTGACTATAGCCTAATATTTAATTTAAATTATATTGTCTATCCAAGGTAGAGATGAATAATATTGGGCAAGGGAGGAAAGTAGTAAGTAAGTGTACTTAATAAAGGCTTGAGTTGATGAGCTAAACGCGTGCAGCTCTCCTGGGAGAAACCGCAGTGATCGGGGTGAGACTGAGACTCTGAGAGGGATTCATATACAACACACAACAAAGTGCTCACTTCATGCTGCCTCCGGCGCATATTTCTGGTGACATTTAACAGCAAGGAGAAAGCAGCTATTTCCTTTACCATTCAAAGCAAAACGCTCTTATTGGTCAAGAAGTCTGCAGCAGTTTGGGGAAACTGTTTTGATATATTATTCCCTCTCTCTCTGCTTGATCTCTGTTTGTCCCACTGCGGGGGGAGCTGGTTTACTTTGAGTTGTAATTCTGATGATCATGTGACACCATGCAGCATATCCCCTGAAAGCGGACCATTTGGGGAGCCTTTGTAGTCGTAATGGCCATTCATTATGCGTGTCAAGATAAGTTTATGTTGTCATTAAATCTGACTAAACAGAAACAAACAGTCCACAAACGGCACCTTATCTTCGCATGCCGGGTAGCCATGCGACAATAATAATAATGCTATTAGGCTGCTGCTGCGTCTACTCTGGACAGATTGGATCATTTCACCGATAGACATCTTGGGAAATGTTCTCCTTGTTGTAAACTCGAGTTGCTCGCAGGGGCCACGGAGCGGGATCCCACAGGGGGGGGGGAATCCCTTTATGTTTTGTCATATAGCATAGGCCATATCCTACCTCCTCATGAGGGCAGGGGGGGGGGGGGTAGGATATGGCCTATGACAAAACATAAAGGGGATTCCTTTTCGAGTTTCAAGTTCACGTTTTGTTTTATTTGTCACGTATAAGGTACAGTATATCAATGCATGGTACATTATAGTGAAATGCTTGGTTCTGTGTGTGAGCCCCCTGAGAATGAGCTTCATACAGTAAAAAAAAAGTCTAAATAATAAAGTCCACACACTATACAAAATGTACAATATACAATATACAAACTAAGATACAACCTAAAGTACAAAAGGAAATACAAAATACAAACCATGAGGTATATGAAATGCACTGTACTTGCTCATAATGTGTATACTCTGAGACTGAGTGAATGATATTGTTATATTGTTTACACTGCCTATTTTAACTTTTCTACTGTACTATATTGTATGGCCTGAATTGTATATTACCTGTATTAGCCTTCTACTATTACCATGTGTATTTATGCCTCCCCCATGCTGCTATGATGCCATGCCTGCAGGATTTCCCCCAAGGGTTCAATAAAGGAATACTTATCTTACAGATGCGTTAGTAATATATAGCCCACTTGGAATGTATAACATCTATATAGGCTATATTCACTTTTAACACAGTTCCCACCTGCAGGAAAACACACAATTAACTCACTCTCTACATTAAGGCCTCAGTGTGGTGATGATGATGGTGATGATGATGGCAAATTAATTATTGAACTCTCACATCTGCTCACGATTACGCACGGAGCGCATGTGCGAGGTGGATTTTGGTGTGTTTGGCTTGTTAAAAATTAAACAATGCGTGTCGTGCGAAGGGGATTTGGCAAAATATTGCCGGCTAATCTGACAAAAAATGGAAGTGTGTGTGGTGTGTGTGTGTGTGTGTGTGTGTGTGTGTGTGTGTGTGTGTGTGTGTGTGTGTGTGTGTGTGTGTGTTCATTCATTACACACTCATTCATTAATTAAAGGTGCTGTAAGTGGTATTTATTTAGTTAATATGTGTTAAATAGCTCTACATTCTGACAGCCATCACTGATATAGAGTGTCTGGTCAGTAACATGGGTCTCCCAGTCCCTCCACTCTGCAGTAAACAGCCATCACTGATATAGAGTGTCTGGGCCAGTCCCTCCACTCTGCAGTAAACAGACATCACTGATATAGAGTGTCTGGTCAGTAACATGGGTCTCCCAGTCCCTCTGCTCTGCAGTAAACAGCCATCACTGATATAGAGTGTCTGGTCAGTAACATGGGTCTCCCAGTCCCTCTGCTCTGCAGTAAACAGCCATCACTGGTATAGAGTGTCTGGTCAGTAACATGGGTCTCCCAGTCCCTCCACTCTGCAGTAAACAGCCATCACTGATATAGAGTGTCTGGTCAGTAACATGGGTCTCCCAGTCCCTCCACTCTGCAGTAAACAGCCATCACTAATATAGAGTGTCTGGTCAGTAACATGGGTCTCCCAGTCCCTCCACTCTGCAGTAAACAGCCATCACTGATATAGAGTGTCTGGTCAGTAACATGGGTCTCCCAGTCCCTCCTGCTCTGCAGTAAACAGCCATCACTGATACAGAGTGTCTGGTCAGTAACATGGGTCTCCCAGTCCCTCCACTCTGCAGTAAACAGCCATCACTGATACAGAGTGTCTGGTCAGTAACATGGGTCTCCCAGTCCCTCCACTCTGCAGTAAACAGCCATCACTGATACAGAGTGTCTGGTCAGTAACATGGGTCTCCCAGTCCCTCCACTCTGCAGTAAACAGCCATCACTGATATAGAGTGTCTGGTCAGTAACATGGGTCTCCCAGTCCCTCCACTCTGCAGTAAACAGCCATCACTGATACAGAGTGTCTGGTCAGTAACATGGGTCTCCCAGTCCCTCCACTCTGTAAACCCTAAATACATCTTCTGTTATCCCGTCCCTTATCCAATCAGGAGAGAGAACCCTATATGTTTTACTATTTCATGAAATACGTTTGCCAAGCCAAATTTGCTTACTACACTGGTAGATTATTTTACTTGTTGGGCACAAAGGGACACATTTGCTTAAAACTAGTTTTTATTTCTTTTCTTTTTTTTGTCAGACTATTTTTTCAGTGTGCATGGAGTTCTCTCTCCTGATTGGATAAAGTGGGTAAGAGATACCAGGAAATGTCTTTTTTTTTTACTGAGCAGAGCAGTACTGACCAAACATTATATCAGTGGCTGTTGTTGGAATGTTAGAGTTAATATTTGAACTATGCGTAGACCACATAATTATTTTAACAAACAAACAAAAAACACCACTTAGAGAGCACTGGAGGACTGTAAAAACGTCGTGATTTGACTACTATGGCCATTAGTCCAGACTACTAGACCACACAGACAACAAGTGAAATATTAATGCAGGCCTCTTGAATGAAAAAAATAAAGCCTGTTTAAAAATGAATGTTTTTTGTTTCCCCCACGAATTGCTAAATAACGTGCAGTGCTTCCTGAGAAGAACATGTGGAGGAAAGTCTTAGTGGGAGGTAGGTCATTGATGAAAGCAGCAGAGGAGTCTGGTTTGCCCCAGAGCGAATAAGGAACTTACTCCCCCCCCCATCTCTCTCTCTCTCTCTCTCTCTCTCTCTCTCTCTCTCTCTCTCTCTCTCTCTCTCTCTCTCTCTCTCTCTCTCTCTCTCTCTCTCTCTCTCTCTCTCCTCGAAGACGGCAGTGTGTAGCCTCTGATCGCGTTCGCACCGTTCAAGATGTGCGCGCCTCGCATTTTAGCATCGGATCAAAGGTAATATATATATATCACACGCACGCTTAACCTTCTGTGTGTATTGTCGCAGTGAAAGCCAGGGTTAACCGTTTGGTAGTGTGGCAGTGAAAGGGTTAACCGTGTGTGTGTATATATATATACCTTTGATCTGATGCTAAAATGCGCTGAACCATTGAAAAATGTATATAGCAGGTCTATATAAAAATAAAATTATACTATATAAAATTGCTGGCCTGTTTTATAGACTTTCTATACAACTAATGTTGTATACTTTAAGGTTGTACTTTATAGTTTGTATATTTTGTATAGTGTTTGGACTTTATTATTATTTTTACTATTATATGAAGCACATTCCCAGGGGGCTCATATAAGCATTCACTGTACATGTACTTTATATGTGACAAATAAAACAAAACTTGAAACTTTAACTATTCCTGAGAGACCTTTTCAGACTTGTTGTTGTATCCTAGAACTCGCCGAGTAGTTACGTTAGAGGCAATTAGGTCTGTTATGGAGATAGGTCTTATCTTATATACTGAGTCATATAATTAACTTTATTTACCCACTTCGCGATTGGGGGTTAAATTCACCAATTCATTACAAACTGATTTGCAGATAATGGGTTCAAGGTTGTCGCTGCAACGGCTTCCGTGGTCGTTCTGCTCGTGTGGGGAAAGGCAGGCTATAATAGGCCTAAACAATTCACAATTCATGTAAATGTAAATGTATAGCCTATATTAATATTGCAAAAAAAGACGTTATAACCAACTGATTAAAACATATTATACTCTGCCAAAAATGTATTGAGATTTTAGAACTTGAATGACATTTCGCTGTTGTGGTCTTTTAGGCAGCATATTATTTCACTCATGTCATTATAGGAATAGACTATATAACTATACCCCTTAGCCACAATTATACAATAACAATATTTAACCTATAAGGTTTGACGCTAAAACATTTCAGCAGCCCTCTCATGCTGCAGCCTGTTATTGTATGAATTGTAATTGTATTATTGTAGGAATTAAATAAGTAGATTTAATTGTAGGCTTAAGGCTGTCGTGCAGTTTCCACATTGTAGGCAACCAGTCGAGTAATAGCTATAATATAATATATTATGCCAACATGTTAGTTTGTGTGTATTATTGAATTGTATTTCATGTCTCTCTTTTTTCAAATAAAACGAAATATTAACCAAAAGAAAATGTTATGTCATATTCCTCACGGTGGACTTGTCGTGTGGTGTGCAGGGTCATGTGTGTGTGTGTGTGTGTGTGTGTGTGTGTGTGTGCGTGTGTGTGTGTGTGTGTGTGTGTGTGCGTGTGTGTGTGTGTGTGTGTGTGTGACTGTGTGTGTGTGTCAGTCAGTGTGTGTGTGTGTGTGTGTGTGTGTGTGTGTGTGTGCGCGCGGTGTGCGCACGCGAGTATATAGGAACAAGTTCAATTGTTTAAACATTGTATTTTTGTTTAAAGATTCTCTTGTTTTCCCCCATAATTGACTGGTCAAGTTCATGGCTCGTTCTTCATGCGGGTCACGGAGGTGGGCCATAAATCTGCAGCAGGGCCAGAGCCCAGAGCACAGAGCCCCCCAGGGGGCAGAGTCAAAACATATACTTCTGGAAATATAATGCTCCCAGTAGAGTATACGTTGAATGAATGAATGAAAACTTTATGAACAGATTGCAGAATGGGTACAATACAGTACGGCTCAATACACACAATTGTTAAGAGGATGCAGACCTGAGAAAGACTTTCGTCTTGTTTACATCAGGGTCCCGCATTTTCAATTCATCATAGTGGAATGTCTCTTTATTTGTTAAACTTGGGAAAATAACACACAAACAACGAGAGAGAGAGAACGAGAGAGAGAGAGAGAGAGAGAGAGAACGAGAGACTCGGGAGAGGAGGAGAAGACGGAAGATGAAAAGAACTATAAGCTTCCTACAAATTAATATGTCAGCTTTGGGACTATTATGTTGCCAATGGTTCGCGAACGGCGTCGTGTTTAAAACACAACGTTTCCCAAACTGTCGAGAGGCACACTGACAAATAAAGAGTCCCATAATAAGGTTCTTCACGCGGTGTGGTTAATGCTTATATAATAAACCCTTTATCGAGGTTATATGCTTATACTTTATAAAGAAGACCCTTTATCGTCTCGAGAAAGTTTCGTTTTTATTTCTTTATTTTCGTCTTGAAAGATATAAATAGTTCTACAAGGAATCTTAAAAAAAAACTAAAACTAAATGATACACGTTCAAAATGATTACGACGTGTTCTTGAAGTGATAGCCTGAGTGAGTAAAGCAGAATCAACACACACGTTTGTATATTTGGTATAGTGTGCATGCGGGCTAATGGAACCGAACATGCAACACCTCTAAAAAAAGAGAGAGAAGAGAAAAGAGGAAGAAAGGGTTCTGCACCATAAAAGGGTCGCACCCTCCATAAGGCTTCTCCTCCAGGGACTGGCTGCATGTGTTGCACCTTTTTATTTAGAGTGTAGCATCCAGGAGAAACCTCACGTCACAAGTTTCAAGTTTCTTTAATAGTTGTCATACAGAAGTACAGAATACTTTTATACAAAATGCTTCTTACTGTTATGCTCCAGAGACTGTGCTAGACAAGATAAGTATGAAATAAAATAGTATAGCATGTAAAAATAGAAGTAAAAATAGAAGTCACCGTGTTCAGTATGTACATATGTACAATGTTCAATGCAGAATAGAAGTAACTGAGTTACCATACAATATACAATATACTATGCAGTGTACTAATATACAATATATACCAATACCTATAGTGTAAGTCACTTATACCCCCAAAAAACCTACTACTTTCATGATTTTCTTTTCACATATTTATGAAAATGTGCCAATATTTAGAGTTTTAGACGATTGGATCATGTTGCATTTTTATATTGGTTGTAATGTCTTTCTGATTAAAACTGCATCTTAACAACAGAGGATAATAGTCCAATTCGGTGCATGTCAGTCACTTTCCTTTTAAATCACCCTCCATTGATTCCCTTCACCTCGAAACCCAATGAACCGCTGACAACTGAAGATGTCATCATAAAATTGCACAATCTTGAGGCTTTTTTGGTATCTTTTTATTATCTATAAATCTATATAGCATGCCACAGTATTTATGACCATGATTGTTTTTGAGAGGATCCCCCATCTGGTGTCAAAATGCTTTGGAAAATAACTCTGCAGTCAAAACAAATGGATGTACTGTATAGCAGCCTATATCTCTGTGATGTAAAGCATTTCATTATTAATGTTATATTGTACCACCGCCACAACATAAACAACAATGCAACAATGCACATAACACACATGCCATTTATGTATAGTACAAAGTTTAACCACGTCAAATATTCTCCCAGACCAAAAACTGCTTTACTTTGGTTTATCTTTATGCATTAAAGTTTGAGAAGCAGCTATAGAACAGCTTTCATGAAACACATTGGAAATGTATATATACACTTAATTATCACATCAGACTCAACACAAACACACTAATATAATATTGACATCATATTTGGTGTACCTTCAATATTCTGCATTTAAATCAACAGGACCTCAAAAATTAAATAATGTATAAGATCAAATAAAACAATGGAACTCTGAGCACAAAAGACACAGAGGAGAAAGCACGTTCCTTTAACCTCCAAAACGAGTCTGGAAACATGATGTCATGAGACTTCTCTCCACATCCAAATGAACCTCCAGGCATTGCTTTGCAAATCACTGCGATATAAACCCCCCCATGGGAGGGAGTGACTCGCGGGTGCTATTCAGTTAAATCACGAGTTCAACGAGTTCTGCTACTCACCTGCTATACTGCTTTGACTGCCACCGGCTGCCAATTAACACCTATGGCACGTTGATTAGCCCACGGGGGTCTGTGTGGCACTTCAGAGACGTTTCAGACCCTTCACCACAAGTGCCTTTATTTTCACACAAGAGTCCCCTGCAGCAAATTAGCATAATGTGCATCTTCGCATGCAGGGATCAGGGCCTGTTGGGGGGGTATACGCTAACAACAATTCTTGCCTATATTCTCGGTCCTTCATCATGCCCCACAATGGTGGAACGAACTTCCCACCACAGTTAGGACAGCCGAAACCCGGCCAATCTTTCGCCGTCGACTACAGACGCACTTCTTCAATCATTATCTGAAATAAAAAAAAATGAAATAAAAAAAATAACTCTAACCCTATACTTTACTGTCATGCACTTGTCCTACTAACCTACACGGTAGCACTCAACACTTTGATGAACATTGTTACTCAGAATTGTACCCTTCCGTCTTGTTGTACAATACTTGTAAGTCGCTTTGGATAAAAGCGTCAGCTACAATAAATGACAAAATGTAAATGTAATGTAACAAGGACGCATGTGTTCAAAACCAACACTGCGATAAAATGGATGAAAATCACACAAATGTACTTTTACATAACTATACATCTGATAAGAGCTATACTGAAGAGAGATGTAGAGGATTGTTTTTGCAGCACCCGTTTTATAAAATGACTAAACTCATTAATAAACTGCTGTATGCTGATGACTTACTACCATATACCTATCCACATATGTCTGTACATATACCTGCATATAATCCTTTTTATATATCTGTATAGATACTATATCTATATCTGTACATATCCCTTACCTATGCCTGAATTTCCCCAAGGGGATCAATAAAGGAATATCTTATCTTATCTTATCTTATACTATTACTAGTTAATCACCTGTACATTGTATATTACTATTGCACTTTACTGTGGATGTCAAACTTATTTTCGCTGTACTGTACTTGTGCTGTATAATGATTAGATTAGATTAGATTCAAATGTATTGTCATTATACAGCACAAGTACAATGAAAAGAAGTTTGGCATCCAACCAGAGTGCAAATGTATATATAAAACTACAGGTGATTAAGTAAACTGGGTATAAATTGACAATACATTTGAATCTAATCCAATCTAATGTAATGTAATGTAATCTAATCTAATCTAACTGCTCATCTCATTCCAAGAAACAGACACAAAAATATCTGACATTTACTCATACACCATAAAATACATGCTAGATACATACTGTACATCATAAATACATGCTAGGTACATACTGTACATCATAAAATACATGCTAGATACATACTGTGCACCATAAAATACATGCTACATACTGTACATCATAAATACATGCTAGGTACATACTGTACACCATAAAATACATGCTAGGTACATACTGTACACCGTAAAATACATGCTAGGTACATACAGTACACCATAAAAGACATGCTAAGTACAAACTACCACCATTTCTCTTGAGCAAGGCACTGGCATTAGAACCGGAGTTGGTCTGGGGCGCCCACTGCTCCTAAATAGTTAGGATGGGCTTAAACTAATATAGGATCAGTTCCTGGTACATGATGCAAAATGTACTTGGCAAATTAATCTAGATTCAGTCAGATCTAGATTCCTGAATTATTGGAATCACAAAACATCCAAACAAATGAACCTTCTTACTGTCTTTTTACTGTACATTACTACTATGCTAGACTTATAATACCTATCATGCTAGTAAGTAAGTAAGTAAGTAAGTAAGTAAGTAAGTAAGTAAGTAAGTAAGTAAGTAAGTAAGTAAGTAAGTAAGTAAGTAAGTAAGTAAGTAAGTAAGTAAGTAAGTAAGTAAGTAAGTAAGTAAGTATTTATAAAGCACCTTTCATACATGTCATGTAGCTCAAAGTGCTGTACACAAACATAGGCATATATAACGATAAAAGCAATAAAGTCACAGTGATCAGTTAAGATCAATGGTTAAAAATTTTTTTAAGAAAAAATAACGTAAAAAGGAAAACAGTCAAGAAAGTTTGGGAGAACAGGTCCGCACAAACACGTCCGTTCAGTAGCAACCAGAAGTAGGAAGTGCACTAAACCAATGCACTTGTACAGTAGGTAGCAGTAGTGCGTAGTATAGACATACTAGAGTGTAACACTCAAACATAACACTATTTGGCAAACAACACCACTGACCCTCAGCTGCCAGAGTTGTACCCCTTCTGCTGACATGTTCACAATTTGTAAGTCACTTTGGATCAAAGCGAAAACGAAATGACCAAATGTAAATGTAAAAATGTAAAATCGAATACGTTCCTACACAGATTAAGGCCATGTCCAGACGAAACCGATTTTTCGGTCGTATCAGTCAAAGTATTTGATCGTATGCATCTTTCATCCACACACAGAACTGCGTCGTGGCAGCCTGAAGAGGCTACTTTCTGAAACCGGCTTCCAGTGTGCGCAAATCTGAAAACGCTCCCCTTGCGTGGCCGTCTTTACAAGCGATACGAGTCTTTTCCTGAACCGTTGACGCGATAGCCCACCTCTCCCTTAACCCGCGTGTGCAAACTCAGCCAACATCACAACCACCGTCGACAACAGATTGACATCTCCCTTACAGAAGCTATTGAGCTTGATCGGGCTTTTACAGCTAAATGTACTTTTTCTGAAAACCCAAGTAGTAGCCAAGGCCAAGCACATACTGTTCCATAGCATATGCCTTCAGTTGATCATGACAAATCCTATCTTACTATGACGATTAAAAAGCCTCCATCATTTAGTAAATAGTATTCCCATGGCTGGTGTTGAGCTGTAGCCAGCCAGCTAGCGTTGATGCTGTTAACCATCTAAATACAATAGACAGTGGTATCCTGAGGTAACGTTAAATACAGACAACGTTTGCTAGTCGAAAGGACTGGACACGGACAAGTTAAACATCAATCAATTAATTTAATACAACACAGGTAGTTTGAGCTGCCTCCGACCGCACCACGGGGCTATTATATTATATACGGCTTTGAGCGCTCTCTCTCTCCTGCCGATTAAAATCAGCAGCTCTTCCTCCTCCTCCTCCTCCTCCTCATGTAGCTGCATTTGCGCCGCGGTGTGTGTCTCTGGAAACTAGCGTCAGCTCAAAAGCACAGAACCGATCGAAAACAACGACAACACTTCCGGTCGGGGGTTTTTCTAAATAAAAGAGCGACGTCTAAAACAGGAAAGACATTTATTTTCTACATTTGTGGCACGCACTTATTTCTTGAGACGTTTTCACGGATTTTTTTTTTTAAATGAAAACGAAATGAAAACGAAAAAGATCAAAATCGTTTTCGTCTGGACGAGGCCTAACTAAGACAGAGAAGACAGAGAACATCTTGTCCGACCCTCTCAACATCTCTAAAGGGGTGCCTCAGGGCTCCATCTTGGGTCCCTTGCTGTTCTCTATCTACATCAACGATGTAGCCAAGGCTGCTGGAGATTCACAGATCCATCTATATACGCTGACGACACCATCTTGTACTCAGCAGGCCCTTCACTCCACTCTGCGGCATCCAATCTTCAAATGAGTGTTACCTCTATTGAACAGTCCTTTCACAGTCTCCACCTTCTTCTCAACTCCAAGAAGACTAAATGTATGCCCTTCAACAGAAAGCATGACACTGCTAGGACCCCTAAAATCACCTGTGCCGACGGCTCCGAGCTGGAGTTTGTTACCTCTTATAAATACCTTGGCGTCTGGCTAGACCCATCCCTTTCCTCCTCTACTCACATAAAATACCTGCAGGCCAAAGTCACAGCTCGTCTGAGCCTCCTGTACCGTAATAAAGTTTATTTCACCCGCTCGGCCAAACACACTCTATATTTGACTATGGCGACACCATCTATAGAATGGCATCCCAGTGTGCCCTCAGAAAACTTGACATACTCCATCATTCGGCCATTCGCTTTGAGTGCACCCGTCACCACTCACCACTGTGACCTTTATAACCGGGTCACAGACTGGACATCTCTTCACACCAGAAGGCTTCTTCACTGGCTTCAAGTCATCTATAAAACCATACATCTGTAAAACACCTCTCTACCTCTCCTCCTTTCTGCACGTCTCCACTTCTGATTACAACCTAGGGTCCAGCGACTTCATCAAACTCACCGTCCCCAAAGCCTGCACGGTTTATGGTCGCAACAACGCCTTCCGATTTGCTGCTGCATCTGACTGGAACACCTTACAAAACACCCTTAAACTCACTGCCCTCACAGCTTTTAAACAAAATCTGCAACAGATCTTAACCGACTGTTGCACCTGCTGACTGCCTCCCAATCGCACGCATAGCCCCCTCAGACTCTTCTCTCCTCCCCCTAAGCCCCCTCACCTACCTCCCTCCCTCCTTCTCCCCCTTTCTTCTCTCACTCTCCCTCTGGTTCTCACTCTCCCTTTCTCTTTTCCCTCTCTCTCTTTCCTTCTCTCTCCCTTATTTATTGTAATTGTCCTTGGATACTATTGCTATTGTCATTTTGTATTTTATTTACTTGTATGCATCGTACATCACCTTGTTTTTGTTGCAGCCCCCCCCCCCCCACCCCCCCCCCCCCGCCCTTCCCTCAAAAGGCTGTTGCTTTTTGGACAGGCTGCTTTTGTACATAATAATTTGTTCCTACTTGCTTGCCTGGGTAAATAAAGGTTAAATAAAAGAAAAATTAAGGGCAAATCATTAAATACAATGTGTCATTTCTCTATTAATCAATTAAATTCTGGAGCACGAACAGAACAAATTGAGACCACAGATGCTTCGACAGACAACTCACTTGTGTAGCCTCACATGCATGGTCTGGTAGGACCAGCGTGGTCAGTGTTCTCCTGTAGCCTCACATGGTCTGGTAGAACCAGCTCAGTCAGTGTTCTCCTGTAGCCTCACATGGTCTGGTAGAACCAGCTCAGTCAGTGTTCTCCTGTAGCCTCACATGGTCTGGTAGAACCAGCTCAGTCAGTGTTCTCCTGTAGCCTCACATGGTCTGGTAGAACCAGCTCAGTCAGTGTTCTCCTGTAGCCTCACATGGTCTGGTAGAACCAGCTCAGTCAGTGTTCTCCTGTAGCCTCACATGGTCTGGTAGAACCAGCTCAGTCAGTGTTCTCCTGTAGCCTCACATGGTCTGGTAGAACCAGCTCAGTCAGTGTTCTCCTGTAGCCTCACATGGTCTGGTAGAACCAGCTCAGTCAGTGTTCTCCTGTAGCCTCACATGGTCTGGTAGAACCAGCGTGGTCAGTGTTCTCCTGTAGCCTCACATGGTCTGGTAGAACCAGCTCAGTCAGTGTTCTCCTGTAGCCTCACATGGTCTGGTAGAACCAGCTCAGTCAGTGTTCTCCTGTAGCCTCACATGGTCTGGTAGAACCAGCGTGGTCAGTGTTCTCCTGTAGCCTCACATGGTCTGGTAGAACCAGCTCAGTCAGTGTTCTCCTGTAGCCTCACATGGTCTGGTAGAACCAGCTCAGTCAGTGTTCTCCTGTAGCCTCACATGGTCTGGTAGAACCAGCTCAGTCAGTGTTCTCCTGTAGCCTCACATGGTCTGGTAGAACCAGCGTGGTCAGTGTTCTCGCGATACCAGATGTAACACCTGGAACGAACGAGACACGATAGTTTCTCGACGCACAGAACACAGGGTCTCGTTCGCAACAATGGAAAGCAAATACGCGGCAGCCGACTTGACCAGCAATAAACCTGGGATTCGCTCTTCTGCAGAAAGAACAATAAAT
Source organism: Notolepis coatsorum (assembly GCF_963971535.1). Taxonomy (NCBI): domain Eukaryota; kingdom Metazoa; phylum Chordata; class Actinopteri; order Aulopiformes; family Paralepididae; genus Notolepis; species Notolepis coatsorum. The sequence continues at coordinate 16,501 of NW_028170396.1, forward strand.
CACACTGTTAAAGGACCACGCCAACTTTTTGGGAAATTAGCTTATTTGCCATCTACCCTGGAGTTAGACAAGCAGATACAGACCCTTTTCTTCTCTGTGCATGCATTAGGCTTAAGGAACAGCCGCAACCGTTAGCCTAGCTTAGCGTCATTCACTGGAAGTAGGTGTGCCAGTGTAGCCTAGTTCCCAACAGTCACGAAATACACGCCAAACACAACTCCAAAACCTTCCTGTAAACATGTTGTGACCTGCGTGGACTACACTGGCATGCCGAACGTAATCTCGAACCGGGCCGGCGTGTTCACACACCGGGAATAATTGGTTCGGAACATGAAAAATCGGTGCTCAGTGTTTTCTTAGAGGGCCGAACTAAAGCCTCCCGTCATGTTCCGAACCAATTATTCCCGGTGTGAACGTGCCGGCCCGGTTCGAGATTACGTTCGGTGTGAAAGGCCTACTCGAGGAGAACATTGAAGAGCACCTTGAGGAGAACATTGGCTTCTCCTCTGCAACAGGAGTCAGTTCATATCAAGCTACTAACCTGCTCCCACAGAGGGAGACAGAGGAGCAAAGGAGGGAAGTAATATTTAGGTACAGTTGGCTGAATAAAGCATGTGTGTGTGTGTGTGTGTGTGTGTGTGTGTGTGTGTGTGTGTGTGTGTGTGTGTGTGTGTGTGTGTGTGTGTGTGTGTGTGTGTGTGTGTGTGTGTGTGTGTGCAAACACATGTGTAGCATGTTTACCTGTACATCCGTGGTGTGTATGTATGTGTGTGTGTGTGGGCGTGCACACGTGTGTGTATGCATATGTAGATTTGTGTGTGTACATGTGTGTGTGTGTGTGTGTGTGTGTGTATGTGTTTGTGCAACCGAAGGCCGTCCAAGAAGTTCTGTTTATCCTTTATTCACAAAGGAACACATACACACACATCCACGCACAGATCCACACTTGCACACCCACACACACACACACACACGCACGCACGCACGCACGCACACACAC